>NW_028177486.1:0-20000 GCF_964030765.1 Micromesistius poutassou | reverse complement strand
TCCTGTGGTGGGAGACTGACGCCAAAGGGATGCAGATGAAAGGCAATAAGAGCGGTGTTTATTTTGGGCACTTATATTATAAGTGCCCATGAGCCTTTCCTCCTCACCTCTGCTCTCTTCTCCTCCTCCTTCACCCGGACCTCTCCTCTCCTCCTCCACCCTAACGCTCCCCTCCTCCTCCTCCTCCTCCTCCTCCACCCTAACTAGGGGTGGGAATCGAGAACCGGTTCCTACTCAGAAACGGTTCCAACTAACCAATTCCATCGGAATTGTACGCCTCCAACGTTATCGATTCTTCTTATCGATCCCTGCGTGACGTTTTCTGGTTTTCCCGTCGAGTGCCATGTGTTCAAAAGCCTGCGTACGAGTCAAGCGCGCTAATCAAGCAAATAATATATCCTGATTCGAAAATGGATAACGCACGGAGCAGCCAGCCTGAGCGACCCCGAGTCATCCCCGCCGACAGCAACACGCTGCATTGGTGGAGAGACGGGCTGCAATAAACCCGCTTCTCTCAACATTGACGAGCAAATCCCTGTGTGTGCCGGGCACGTCTGTGCGCTCCCAACGCGTGTTCTCCGCCGCACGTAACACCGTGAATAAAAAGAGAGCCGCACTTGATCCAGATCAAGTTATGTCTCCTGTTTGAGTTGTCACGTCATTGTTTGCGCTGTGCAGTTCCGATTCCATTTTAGTTTTTCATTGCATAGCCTAATTTTGTGATATGCATAGTGGCACTTTATATTGATTAAGTTGATATACTGTTTCAAACAAAGAGGATACGGCCTTAGTCCTGTTTATGTCTCCTCTTGTCACGTTATAGCAGGGGGGGCAGGGCCTCGTAGATATTCAAATATATTCAAATACATTGCTTGATATCCGTTCAAACGATTTTTCTTAAAGGTGACAGCCCTATATATAGTAGTAGTATAGTCGTTTTTATTAATAAGGCAGAGCGAGCTGCATACAAATATCTTCCGGTTTCATGCTGATGACACCGATAGCTCTCAGGCAGCTGGCCCCGCGACATCGGCTCAAGTTACCCCTAGATTTTCTTTCCTACTCTATATCCTGTCATGGTGTTGTTCAGTATGTAAAAAATTAAAATGTAATGGTTGCTTTTGGTGCAGAAGACTGTAGAACTCCTTTTTTGCCACTCAATGAACTACTGAGGAATCGGTAAGAGAATTGATAAGGAATTGGATCGATAGGCAGAATCGACAATGGCATCGATATTGATAAAAACAATCAATTCCCACCCCTAACCCTAACGCTCCTCTCCTCCTGCCCCAGGTGTTTGGGAACAAGATGCTGATCCCGTCTCTGGACGGGGACCTGTTCCAGTGGAACAGGGACCGGGAGACCATGGAGGCGGTGCCCTTCAGCGTGGAGTCGCTGCTGGAGTCTTCCTACCGGGTGGGGGAGGACACGGTGCTGGTGGGGGGGAAGACCCTCACCACCTACGGCCTGGGGGCCTTCAGCGGCAAGGTAGGACCATGGAACCATGGAACCAGTACCAGTACCACTCCAAACACCAGGACTTTAGCTCCACCGTCACCCAGAACCAGTGCTGCTGTACGACGCTTGAACCAGTATCTGTGTGCTGTCCAGTGTAAAGAGTAGGACAGGGCAGTATGACAGTGATTATAGTGGTCTACTCCCAGTTGAGAGGTACTGGGTTTGAGGCCCCAATGTCCTTGATAATGATGCCAAACCCTGTAGCAGATCTTTGGTAACTTTCATCAGCATTCACTGGAACTGACGTTGGGGACATTTGAGGAGATTTTAAAAAACAAAAGGAAAGAATGGATAATAAAGGAGACAACAACAACAAATCCAAATCACATGGTTCCTCCTGGTTCCTCCTGGTTCCTCCTGGTACCTCCTGGTTCCTCCTAGTACCTCCTGGAGCCTCCTGGTTCCTCCTGGTTCCTCGTGGTCCCTCACGGCCCCTGTGTTCTGGTTCCTCCTGGTACCTCCTGGTTCCTCCTGGTTCCTCCTGGTCCCTCACGGCCCCTGTGTTCTGGTTCCTCCTGGTACCTCCTGGTTCCTCCTGGTTCCTCCTGGTGCCTCCTGGTTCCTCGTGGTCCCTCACGGCCCCTGTGTTCTGGTTCCTCCTGGTACCTCCTGGTTCCTCCTGGTTCCTCCTGGTACCTCCTGGTTCCTCCTGGTTCCTCCTGGTGCCTCCTGGTGCCTCCTGGTTCCTCCTGGTTCCTCCTGGTCCCTCACGGCCCCTGTGTTCTGGTTCCTCCTGGTACCTCCTGGTTCCTCATGGTTCCTCCTGGTTCCTCATGGTTCCTCCTGGTTCCTCCTGGTCCCTCACGGCCCCTGTGTTCTGGTTCCTCCTGGTACCTCCTGGTTCCTCGTGGTTCCTCCTGGTTCCTCCTGGTTCCTCATGGTCCCTCCTGGTCCCTCACGGCCCCTGTGTTCTGCTGTCCACAGCTGCGGTACATCTGCTCCACGGTGGGCTGCAGTCGCTGGGAGGAGGAGGAGGTGGAGGAGGCTGTGGAAGGAGAAGATGTTCTGCTCCTCCAGAGGACCCAGAAGACGGTCCGGGCGGTGCGACCGCGCTCGGGGCTGGAGAAGTAAGTCCCTTCTCCCAGCGTTCACTCCCCTCTGGTTTAGGATCTGAGGACAGGAACACAAACGCTTTCCCACAAGCGGGATTTCACTCTAGATTGGGAGATGTAGCAGTGGATGTAAGAAGTGGTTCATAGTATAGTTCTTAGTATAATAGTTTCTTTGAGTTCTTTGATTATTTGAGCGTTTACCATCAGAGTGATCGTGTAAAAGGTGATTATATTTTTAATGATCATGTGGCCACGCTCAAGAAGTTGCAGAGTGAGTTAGCCAAGTTGGCTCATTGGCGATTTTGAGCATCTATGACTATAACTAGTACTAGGACTATAACTAGGACTATAACTAGGACTAGAACTATAAGGAGAACTATAAGTATGACTGGAACTAGTTGGACAAGGTCTATGCTAGGCCTGTCGCGATAAGCAATAAATCAATTAATCGCACGATAAATTAAAATGAGACGATAATTTTTCCGTCTGCAATAAATAAGCTTTTTTTTTTTTTTTCGTGTCTCGTGTCTCTCTCTTATCAAAGAGACTGGATGACGAGAGATTTCACTCCGGAGCAGCGGTCTCGACAGACCCCTCTGGCTTCCTTGGCGTAACGAGGAGTTAACCCTCGAGTCTTGTCAGTCACTGGTCAGCCGCGTGCTCTCTGTGTGGGGAGGCGGAGCCCTGGCGTTACAGAGTCAGAGCCCGGCTATACGCCCGTCTTCCGAGACATTCTCTGTGCAGCGTGATGAGCCGCGTGAGGAGCAAGCAAGCCAGAGAAAACGCTAGTTGAGATTTGGAGGAATGAAAAACAAAGATGGAATTGGTTTCAAAACGTGACAGCTGCCGTGTGGGAGCACTTCGGGTTCAACCCGAATGACGGTGGTGAACCACTTCACCTGTGCGAGCCGGTATATCGCATTTGTTGTAAAACGGTTGAAACTAAACGCGCCAATATAACAAACATGCATCTGCACCTAAAGCATAATCATCCGATGCAGTTTTCCCAGCTGCGAAAAAAGCTGTCTTCAGTCCACAATCACTGGGCTGTTTAGTCCACAAAGTACAAACAGGACAGTTCAAATGGTGCGCACTCACTGACAGTGTAGGTCGCTTCATGTATTGTAAATTATTTCAATTTTATTTATTGTTTTTGGTAGTTTTGTTCATTTATTTAGGATATTTAAAATGTCTGCCAGTTCCAGTGTTAAATATTCTTTAGAAATAACAGTTTATTGATCTTTGAAAGGTTGTACTTGCATTATTATTCCATTATCATTATATTAGTTGAAAATGCTCTCAAAACGGCAATATTATCGCTTATCGCAATAATTTCTGGGACAATTTTATCGCCCAGCAGAATTTGTTATAGTGACAGGCCTAGTCTATGCCAAGACTATAACTAGGACTAGGACTATGCCCAGACTAACTAGGACTAGGAAGTAGGAAGTATGACGTAAGCCGTTTCTCAATTCGCGTTCTCGTGTGTTCTCGTGTACTTGCGTTCTCGATAAACGTCATCAGTGGTAGCCCAAGCACTGTTCCAATTCCAAGTACGCGAGTACGCGAGTACTGTCGTAAAACCCGGAAGTGTTCTCGATGCGTTCTCGATGAGGCCGTTCTACCGAGGATGCATCGGAGGTGACTCGTGTGGACTCGGGACCGTTAAATATCCCAGAATGCATCATCGAGTCCGCTGCTGTTCCAGTGTGCAGAGTGCGTACTCGCGTTCTCGGGAAGTCTGTACTTGAAAGTCCGGACTTGCCAAGTACGTACTTCCAAGTCCGCGAGTACGTAGTCCGCGTACTTGGTATTGAGAAACGGCTCATGACCATAGCTGTAACCGCCACCGTCACCATGACTGCGTGGAGCGCTCGGTCCAGCCCAGGGGGAGCCTGCGTTCTGAGCCCCTCCCTCTCCGCCCCCCCCGCCCCCCCCCCCTCCCTCTCCGCCCCCCCAGGTGGAACTTCAGCGTGGGCAACTTCGAGCTCAAGTTCGTCCCGCTGATCCAGTCGGGCCTGCACTTCCTGGAGGCGGGGGTGGCGAGCGGGGACTCGTGGCGGCAGGAGAGGAAGGACAGCCAGCGGGTCATCACGGAGGACCCCCAGCAGGGGCCGCCCGAGGGCCCGCAGCAGAACGCCCGGCCCCTGGACCTGGACCTGGTCATCAAGGTGTCGGTGCCGGACTGGAAGGTCATGGCCTTCAGCACCAAGCCCAGCGGGCAGCTGGTCTGGGAGCACCAGGTGGGTTCTGAGAAGACCGCCATGCTGATATAATACTTATATAATACTTATATAATACTTATACTCATACTCATATATACTATGTGTAAGTATAGAAGTAGGTCTACGTTTGGTATGTAGCTGTACTTCTCTACCTTCAGCTTTGACACCCACATCTCCACATGGGATCGAGTCAGCTAGCACATGGAAGCTCAAATCAGCTAGCACGTGGAAGCTCAAATCAGCTAGCACGTGGAAGCTCAAATCAGCTAGCACGTGGAAGCTCAAATCAGCTAGCACGTGGAAGCTCAAATCAGCTAACACGTGGAAGCTCAAATCAGCTAGCACATGGAAGCTCAAATCAGCTAACACGTGGAAGCTCAAATCAGCTAACACGTGGAAGCTCAAATCAGCTAACACTTGGAAGCTCAAATCAGCTAACACGTGGAAGCTCAAATCAGCTAACACATGGAAGCTCAAATCAGCTAACACATGGAAGCTCAAATCAGCTAACACATGGAAGCTCAAATCAGCTAGCACATGGAAGCTCAAATCAGCTAACATGGAAGCTCAAATCAGCTAACACGTGTAAGCTCAAATCAGCTAACACATGGAAGCTCAAATCAGCTAGCACATGGAAGCTCAAATCAGCTAACACGTGGAAGCTCAAATCAGCTAGCACATGGAGGCTCAAATCAGCTAATGTGTATCGGCTAGCTGTGTCAGCTAAAACATAGGCGCTAACAACTGCTAGCGCTTATGAGCTAACGCCAGCTATGGCGTACAAGCTAAAGTCAGCTAACATAGGAGCCAATAAATATGTGTCACCATGGTGCTGAGTTTAACAAGTGTGTGTGTGTGTGTGTGTGTGTGTGTGTGTGTGTGTGTGTGTAGTTCTGCACGCCCATCGCGTCGGCGTGGCTGGTGGGCGGGGGCAAGGTCACACCAATCAGCTTGTTTGACGACACGGCCTACAGCAGCCAATCAGACATGGAGGAGGAGGAGGATGATGACATCATGGAGAAGGCCAGGGGAGCCACGCAGTCCAGCGTTTACCTGGGTAAGACGCACACATGCACGCACGCACACGCGCGTACACACGAACGCACACGCACACACGCACACACGCACGCACACACGCACGCACACACAAGCATGCATTGCAGATGTACACGCACACACAGACACGCACGCATGCACACATGCATAAACATACATCTCACACAAACACACATTTCACACACACACACACACACACACACACACACACACACACATCTCACACTCAAATAAACACACATCTCTCACACACACACGCACACGCAGGCACGCATGCACGCACACACAAGCATGCATTGCAGATGTACGCATGTGTGTGCACGCACACATGCAAACTCATACGCAGATGTACACGCACTCACATGCACACACAGACACGCACGCACGCACACACGCATAAACACACATCTCACACACACACACACACAAACACACATCTCACACTCAAATAAACACACATCTCACACACACACACACACACACACACACACACACACACACACACACAGCCTCTGTTTGAATGCGGTGCAGTTGAACAGTGGATGAAGGTCCTTCCTTCCAGTTTGAATAACGTTTCCTCGGAGAGGAGCTGGAGGAGGAGGAGGAGGAGTGTGTTTCTAATTTGAATAACACTTCAATGAAACCCGGACAGAGAAAAGAGCTTTCTCCCTGTTTAAACAACGTTTCATTGGACCGTTAAAAGCAGGTTCCTCTAGTGTAAATAAAGTTTAATTGAAGGGTTAAATGAGGCGTGCGTTGGTTGTGGTTTAAATGAAGTGTTATCGACTTGCGGTGGTTTCTGCTGAAGCGGCTGGTTCTGGCCTGCTGCACGGGGACGTTTAAACAACGAATCACAACGGTTGGAGGTTTGAACAAAGTTGTATTGACTTTGTTAAGTGGGGTGTTTAGATAAAGTTATATTGAATATGTTACAGGCCGTCGCGGCCTAGCAGTCTTTTCTGCTGAGGAAGGTTCATAACTGAGCGTGAAATGACCCAGAAGTATCCGAGTGGCAGCCGTGATAAGAGCTGTTTGAATTCCCCAAACGCTAAGGAAAGGTGCCTCAATGCTGCCTTTATTGTCTCCTTCAGCGCAGCGTACGCCGGAGCGTCCTTTAGGAAGGGAACATAATATGATCCCACAGGAACATTTAGAGCGCCACGGCATTCAGCCGTTCACGTACACAAACATCCAATTGTATTAGGTAACACAGGATGTGTTGAATGTTAACAAGGATGTGTAAATAAAGCTGTGTTGAATGTTAACAGGGATGTGTAAATAAAGTTGTGTAGAATGTTAACAGGGATGTTTGAATAAAGTTGTGTTGAATGTTAACAGGGATGTGTAAATAAAGTTGTGTTGAATGTTAACAGGGATGTGTAAATGAAGTTGTGTTGAATGTTCCAGGGATGTTTGAATAAAGTTGTGTTGAATGTTAACAGGGATGTGTAAATAAAGTTGTGTTGAATGTTAACAGGGATGTTTAAATAAAGTTGTGTTGAATGTTAACAGGGATGTTTGAATAAAGTTGTGTTGACCGTTCCAGGGATGTTCCAGGGCCAGCTGTACCTTCAGTCCTCCGTGAGGATCTCTGAGAAGTTCCCCTCCAAGGCTCTGGGGGAGAAGGAGGTGGCCCCCCTCCCCACCGTCAAGTGGAAGCCCCTTATCCGTGAGTTCCCATTGGCCGGCCGTTAACGAGATGCAATGTGATTGGCTAAACGATTCTCTTAGAGCTCTTATTGTGAAAGGAGTGTGAGCGATGGACGGGGAGCTCTTATTGTGAAAGGAGTGTGAGCGATGGACGGGGAGCTCTTATTGTGAAAGGAGTGTGAGCGATGGACGGGGAGCTCTTATTGTGAAAGGAGTGTGAGCGATGGACGGGGAGCTCTTATTGTGAAAGGAGTGTGAGCGATGGACGGGGAGCTCTTATTGTGAAAGGAGTGTGAGCGATAAGCCTGGTTGTGACCGCTCTCTCCCCCCCCAGACTCCCCCTCCAGGACCCCCGTGCTGGTGGGCTCGGAGGAGTTCGACAAGTGTCTGAACAACGACAAGTTCTCCCACGATGAGTACAGCAACGGGGCGCTGTCCATCCTGCAGTACCCCTACGGTAGGGCTTTTACTGTGAAACACCGGATCCACGTCCCTTGTTTATTACCCCTACGGTAGGGCTTTTACTTTGAAACACCGGATCCACGTCCCGTGTTTATTACCCCTACGGTAGGGCTCTTACTGTGAAACACCGGATCCACGTCCCGTGTTTATTACCCCTACGGTAGCGCTCTTACTGTGAAACACTGTGTCCTGTGTGGACAGCCCCCTGCAGAGTGTGTAATGAGTGAGTGTAACTGAGTGAACGGAGAGCCGCTGTAATTAGTGACGTTTTATTATGCTCTTGGTTTCCTTAGAAGTTATTTTAAATCTATTAAAATAAATGGTTTTCTCTGTACTTATTCTGCTTCTTGTGTCTCGCTCTCTCTCTCTGCCTGTCTCTCTCTCTGTCTGCCTGTCTGTCTGTCTGTCTGCCCCCTTCTCCCTCTGTCCTTGTTTCCCTCTCATCTCTCCCCCCCTCCCCCCTCTCTCTGTTCTTCTCTCTGTTTCCCCAACTCTCCCTCCATCCCTCCTCTCCCCCTCTCTCTGTATCCTCCTCTCCCCCTCTCTCCCCTCTCCCCCCTCCCGCCCTCCCCCATCTCTCCCCCTCCCCCTCTCTGTCTCCTCTCTCCCCATCCCTCTCTCCTTCCCTCTCTCCCATCTCCCCATCCCTCCCTCCCTCCCATCTCCCCATCCCTCTCTCCCTCCCTATCCCCCTCTTTCCCCCCCTCCTCCCATCTCCCCATCCCTCCCTCTCTCCCCATCCCTCTCTCCCTCTCTCTCCCCCTCCATCCCCCTCTCCCCCCCTCCCTCCCTGTCTCCCCATCCCTCCCTCTCTCCCCATCCCTCCCTCTCTCCCCATCCCTCTCTCCCTCCCCCTCCCATCTCTCTCCCTCCTTTCTCCCCCTCCCCAGACAACGGCTACTACTTCCCGTACAGCCGTCGGTACCGGGGGAAGCGTGACGGGGCGGTGAGCGTGATCCGGGCGGTGGACGGCTACGGCGAGGGCGCGCCGCGCCGCCGCAAGGACCCCGTGCTGCTGCTGCCGTGGTGGAAGGAGATCCTGGGCACCATCGCCTTCTGCATCGCCGCCACCACCTACGTGGTGCGCAAGTTCTTCCACCCGCCCGCGCCCGCCGCCTACGCACGGGTAAGACCTGGCCACGCCCCCTCACACACCTGGCCCCGCCCCACACACCTGGACACATCAGCATCCATGGTCCTGCCCACTCCATGGCCCCGCCCCTCACACACCTGGCCACGCCCCACACACACCTGGCCCCCGCCCCACACACACCTGGCCCCCGCCCCACACACACCTGGCCCCGCCCCTCACACACCTGGCCCCGCCCCTCACACACCTGAGCCGTTTCTCAACACCAAGTACGCGGACTACGTACTCGCGGACTTGGAAGTACGTACTTGGCAAGTCCGGACTTTCAAGTACAGACTTCCGAGAACGCGAGTACGCACCTGCAACTGGAACAGCAGCGGACTCGATGATGCATTCTGGGATATTTAACGGTCCCAAGTCCACACGAGTCACCTCCGATGCGTCCTTGGTGGAACGGCCTCATCGAGAACGCATCGAGAACACACACGGGTTTTACGACAGTACTCGCGTTCTTGCGTACTTGGAATTGGAACAGTGCTTGGGCCACCACTGATGACGTTTACCGAGAACGCAAGTACACGAGTACACACGAGAACGCAAATTGAGAAACGGCTCTGGCCTCCTGGTCCATGTTAGGTCCTTTCTTCTTCTGTTTGTTTTGATGAGTGTTGAGTGAACCACATTCACTCAAAGTTCTATTTTAAGTAGAAACAGAGAGCGGAAGTAGACGCCTAATGAACAATTAGCACGCTTCAGGTAAAATCAATACTAAAGTCATTAAAACGTGTGTAGGGCCACTGTACTCAGTGATGTATTACTATGCCAAGGGTTTCCTTTTGAAGTTATTTAAAATGTATTATAATGAACCGTTTTCTTTGTAGCTATTTCAGTCTCTCTCTCTCTCTCTCTCTCTCTCTCTCTCTCTCTCTCTCTCTCTCTGTCTCTGTCTCTGTCTCTCTCTGTCTCTCTCTCTCTCTCTTTCCCTCCCCCCTCCTCTCTCCTTCCCTCTCCCCTCCTCTCTCCTTCCCTCTCTCCTTCTCTCTCTCTCTCTCTCTCCTTCCTTCTCCCTCTCTCCTTCCCTCGCTCTCCTTCTCTCTCTCTCTCTCTCTCTCTCTCTCTCTCTCTCCCCTCCTCTCTCCTTCTCGCTCTCTCTCTCCCCTCCTCTCTCCTTCCCTCTCTCCTTCTCTCTCTCTCTCTCTCTCTCTCTCTCTCTCTCTCTCTCTCCCCCCCCATCTCCCCTGCTGTGACTCTTAAAGTTATACCAACATGGTTCTCATGTTATATTTGTTCAACTCATTGAGTGAGTTGAGGCAAGGCATGGCTGGTCACCTGACACTGGTCACCTGACACCGGTCACCTGACGCTGGTCACCTGACGCCGGTCACCTGACGCCGTGGGGGTGTGTGTGTTGTTGACACCATGTGACCCGCGTGTGGCCGTGTTCCGACAGCAGCGGAAGGAGTCGGAGACGCAGTGCCAGACGGACGCCAAGTTCGACCTTGCGGTGGTGGAGACCAGAGAGCTGGTTGCCATAGAGACGCGCTCCAGCGAATACGTGTCCAGGTGCGTCGGAAGGGGAGGGGAGACGGCCCCCGCGGTCCCGCGGCCGCGTTCGCTCACTTCCTGCTGCTTTCACTTCACACACACCCTCACCCTCCCTCACCCTCACCCGTTCACTTCTTTCATTCACTCTTTCATCATTCACTTGCTCACTTGTTCCCTCACTCGTCGGTTCGTTCACACTCTCTCGGCGTAGACAGACGCTCCCTCCCTCCCTCAGTCGCCCTCCACTTGTTTATTCACCCTCACTCATTCACCCTCACTCACACTCTGACATTTATTTACTCACTCACTCACTCACTCAAGGGGCACACACACACACACGGACACAAACACACACACACACACTGACACACACTGACACCCACCCATCCCCTCACCAGCCTGCTGGTGAGTGAGTGTGTGTGTGTGTGTGTGTGTGAGTGTGTGTGTGCGGTGCAGCAACAGGACGGGGGAGCTGTTACCATGGTGACCGGCGGTCTTCCCGCCGCCCCCCCCCCTCCCACCCCCACCCCCCCTCCTCCTCCCTCAGCAGGACTCTGAGACAGATGGGCCGGGCCGGGCCTGCTCTGCTCGCGCCTGATTGGGCGACTGCGCCAAAGCGTTTGCGTCAAACCGTCTGAGTGACCTTGTGTCTCCAGCTGGGGCCACGCCCCGCAGTGCCCCCGCCCGCCACTAGGGGGCGCCGGGGGGGGGGGGGGGGGGCCCCCGGGCACCACCACCGGGCCCCTGCAGACACCACATGGTTACATTCATGAGCCGGGGGTCCTGGTCGGGGCCCCGTGGGCGTTGGGGTGGGGGTTGGGGGGGAGGGGGGGTGGGGGGAGGATTCTATTAGTTTCCACCGTGGGATATTCGGCTCATCCTTTGTAGTTCAGACACACACATAGACACGTAGACACAGCCTACCCTGTCCAATCCTCGCATTACAGAAGAAGAAGAAGAAAAAAAAAAGGGCACTGCTCTGTGAATAGTCATTCATTCATTCATTCATTCATTCATTCATCATTCGTCTTGGAAAGTGTCAATATTGTCTGGTTCCAAACGTTTTGGGGATAAAGTGGTTCTGCATCAACGGCTCACTGTGATGGTGATGATGATGGTGGTGATGGTGGTGGTGATGGTGATGATGGTGATGGTGATGATGATGATGGTGGTGATGGTGATGATGATGATGATGATGGTGGTGATGATGATGGTGGTGATGGTGATGGTGGTGGTGATGATGGTGGTGGTGATGATGGTGATGATGGTGGTGATGATGGTGGTGATGATGATGATGATGATGATGATGATGGTGGTGATGATGGTGGTGATGATGATGATGATGATGGTGGTGGTGGTCCTCTTCCTCCCAGGTACCTGACGGACTTTGAGCCCATGCAGTGTCTGGGTCGCGGCGGGTTCGGCGTTGTGTTTGAAGCCCGCAACAAGGTGGACGACTGCAACTACGCCATCAAGAGGATCCGCCTGCCCAACAGGTAACCTGTCTGTGGCGCACCTGTCTGTGGTGACCGGTCTGTGGTGACCGGTCTGTGGTGACCGGTCTGTGGCTCACCTGTCTGTGGTGACTGGTCTGTGGCTCACCTGTCTGTGGTGACCGGTCTGTGGCTCACCTGTCTGTGGTGACCGGTCTGTGGCGCACCTGTCTGTGGCGCACCGGTCTGTGGTGCAACTGTCTGTCACATTCCTGTCTGTGGCACAGCTGTCTGTCACATTCCAGTCTGTGGTACACCTGTCTGTGGCTCACCTGTCTGTCACATTCCAGTCTGTGGCTCACCTGTCTGTCACATTCCAGTCTGTGGCTCACCTGTCTGTCACATTCCAGTCTGTGGCTCACCTGTCTGTCACATTCCAGTCTGTGGCTCACCTGTCTGTCACATACCAGTCTGTGGCTCACCTGTCTGTCACATTCCAGTCTGTGGCTCACCTGTCTGTCACATTCCAGTCTTGTGGTACACGTGTCTACCCAGCTGTGCGTGGCGTAGGTGCGTAGGTCGAGGGGTGTCTGGAGCCTGTGAGGGTCTGAAGGTCCTTTGTGTGTACAGACTCATCACAGCTAACGGCTCGTAGCTCCGTTAACAAGCTGGCGTGGCGCGGTGCACACACACACACACACACACACACAGACGCGTGGCCGTGGACTTATTTAACCCACACAGATGTTCATCTGAGCCAAACTGAATCATACATACAAGTTCGGTCATAATAATAAAAAAAAGGGCTACAGGCCAAAAAATTATTGTGCTGTATTGCGAAAAAGTCCTTGAATTGTGATTGGTTCCTGACTCTCCTGGTTGTGTGACTGTGGATTCTGCTGACTGAGAGGAAAGCACACCTCTAAAGCTTCACACTCAGAGAGCCCCCCGGAACCGGCCCTCCCCCCTAGGGGTCTGGAGAGTACCCCCCCCCCCCCCCCCCCCGGAACCGGCCCTCCCCCCTAGGGGTCTGGAGAGTACCCCCCCCCCCGTTACGGCCCTCCCCCCTAGGGGTCTGGAGAGTACCCCCCCCCCCCCCCCTTACGGTTCTCCCCCCAGCCAGCAGCGCTAGGGGGGCTTGGTGCTGGTCCTCACTCTGGTCCTGGCTGTGTTCTGGGTCTGTGGTCCGGACTCTGGTCCTGGGGGGGCTGTGTGGTCCTGGGGGGTTGTGTGGTCCTGGGGGGTTGTGTGGTCCTGACTCTGGTCCTGGGGGTTGTGTGGTCCTGGGGGGTTGTGTGGTCCTGACTCTGGTCCTGGGGGGTTGTGTGGTCCTGGGGGGTTGTGTGGTCCTGACTCTGGTCCTGGGGGGTTGTGTGGTCCTGGGGGGTTCTGTGGTCCTGACTCTGGTCCTGGGGGGTTGTGTGGTCCTGGGGGGTTGTGTGGTCCTGACTCTGGTCCTGGGGGGCTGTGTGCTCCAGGGAGGTGGCCCGGGAGAAGGTGATGCGGGAGGTGAAGGCGCTGGCCAAGCTGGAGCACCCCGGGATCATCCGCTACTTCAACGCCTGGCAGGAGACCCCCCCCGAGGGCTGGCAGGAGGAGAACGACCAGCGCTGGCTGGACGCCAGGTACCCCCCACACCCCACGTACCCTCATGTACCCCCACACCTCATGTACCCCCACCTCATGTACCCCCCACACCTCATGTACCCCCCCACCTCATGTACCCCCCCACCTCATGTACCCCCACACCTCATGTACCCCCCACACCTCACATACCCCTCCCACCTCATGTACCCCCCACACCTCATGTACCCCAACACTCCACGTACCCACACCTCATGTACTTATGTCCCCCCCCACTTATGTACCCCCCACACCTCATACACACCCTCCCCCCTCACGCAGCCACAACACTCCTCACCCCTTATACCCCTATTCACTCCCCCTTCAAGTACCCCCCTCACCCCTTCACCACTCAAGTGTCCCCTAACACTCACCCCTTCACCACTCAAGTGTCCCCTAACTCTTACCCCTTCACCACTCAAGTGCCCCCTAACACTCACCCCTTCACCACTCAAGTGCCCCCTAACACTTACCCCTTCACCACTCAAGTGTCCCCTAACACTCACCCCTTCACCACTCAAGTGTCCCCTAACACTCACCCCCTCACCCCTCACCTCCCACCTCATCCATCACGTACGTTATCGTCAGTATTCCTTGTCTTTGTGACCTCTTTACGGCTGCTCTGCCCCATAGCTCTGCACCGGCTGCACTTCTCTTCTGTAGCGACTCTGTAGCCGACGTTGTTCTCCGCCTCTCTTTGACTGACCGTCTCTCTCGCCACCAGAGCGTCTTCCTCTGTATGACTCAATGTGAACGTGAGCGTGTGTAACCTGGACTCCCACCCAGACTCACCCCCCCCCCCCCCCCAGCAGCCCTCCGACGAGCAGCGGATCGTAGACACGCAGCGCGCTGTCTCTCTCCCCCCCCCCCCAGAAGAAGAACCTGCAGCACTAAAGCCTCTAAAGCCGCTCTCTGTCCCCCTCTCCGCCCCCCGCAGCACCACCGACTGGCCGCTGACGCTCCCCGACCACCTGGAGGCGCTGTCGGTCAAGGTGCCCGTGTCCAGCTCCGTCTCGCCGGCCGCGTTCGGGCCGGGCGGCGGCGACACGTCGGCCAGCGCGGCGGGGGCCGCCGCCGCCACCGCAGGGCGGGGGGGCCGGGGCCCGTCGTCCCCGGGGCCCCCCCGGGCCCCCGAGGACGACAGCCTGGCCTCGGAGCAGGACAGCCAGGCGGCGCCCGAGGCCTCGGACACCCCGCACTCCTTCGAGCTGTGCCCCCGGCGTTGCCACGGCGACTGCACCTCCTCCTCCTTCGACATCGTGTTCGAGGACTCCGGCTGCGACCGCGATGCCGACGGCGAGGGGGGCGACTCGGTCTCCGGGGGCAACGGCCCGGGCACGCTGACGGAGAAGGCGGACAGCTCCTCCTCCTCCGCCTCCTCGTCGTCGTCCTCCTCCTCCTCCTGCACGAGGGGCCGGGAGAGCTCGCCGCCGCCCGCCGCCTCCTCCTCCCCCCCCAGGCCCAACTCCCTCGCCCTGGCCATCCCCGCCCACACCCCCGCCAGGAACCAGCCCTCGCCCAAGGTCAGTGGGGTCGCGTTGGACTGGAACGTGTGGCCTGGAGTGGGTTACCACCAGGTGTGGCGACAGCTGTGTCTGTGGACTCAGGTGTACATGTTTAGTAACAGCTGTGTCTGTGGACTCAGGTGTACAGGTGTGTCTGTGGACTCAGGTGTACAGGTGTGTCTGTGGACTCAGGTGTACATGTTTAGTAACAGGTGTGTCTGTGGACTCAGGTGTACATGTTTAGTAACAGGTGTGTCTGTGGACTCAGGTGTACAGGTGTGTCTGTGGACTCAGGTGTACAGGTGTGTCTGTGGACTCAGGTGTACATGTTTAGTGACAGGTGTGTCTGTGGACTCAGGTGTACAGGTGTGTTTGTGGACTCAGGTGTTGTAACAGGTGTGTTTGTGGACTCAGGTGTTGTAACAGGTGTGTTTGTGGACTCAAATGTACAGGTGTGTTTGTGGACTCAGGTGTTGTAACAGGTGTGTTTGTGGACTCAAATGTACAGGTGTGCTTGTGGACTCAGGTGTGGTAACAGGTGTGTGTGTGTGTGTGGTCCCCAGGTGTACCTGTACATCCAGATGCAGCTGTGCCGTAAGGACACGCTGAAGGACTGGATGGCCCAGCGCTGCAGCCCGGAGCAGCGGGAACGCAGCGAGTGTCTGGAGGTCTTCCTCCAGATCGCTGAGGCCGTGGACTTCCTGCACAGCAAGGGCCTGATGCACAGAGACCTCAAGGTACACACACGCACACACACATACACACACACAGACACGCACGCACACACACAGACACACACACGCACACACACACACACACACACACACACACACACAGCAAGGGCCTGATGCACAGAGACCTCAAGGTACACGCACGCACGCACGCACACACACAGACACACACACACACACACACACACACAGCAAGGGCCTGATGCACAGAGACCTCAAGGTACACAGACACACACACACACACATACACACACACACACACACACACACACACACACACACAGTAAGGACATATTTTCCATTAACCTTTTACCTAGGTTTATAATTCATAACCAAACTAACCAGGAGTAGAACTGAGCTATACCCCGCCTCCTCCACGGAAGTCCTTCTCACCTCTGGATGCTCTTGGGTTTCCGTCTTTGCCCCGACTTTAATAGTTCAGATGTCCTCAGTCTTACTGCAACGGGGGAAATAATTGCAGAGTTAAATAAAAGAGGAGTTAAAGGAGGAATTCAGCTTAGAGCTGTAATAATGTGTTAATAATTAAACGCCAAACCCGTGTAGCCAGGGTCGCCCATTAGACAAAGGACTCACTGAGACAGCGGGGCGGACAGTGAGGTAAGGGCATTCACCTGCAGCTCCTACGGCCAATCACTGGACAGTCGGCGGAGAGGTCCACGTGTAGAACCAGGAACCAGTCGGAATCAAACCTGAGGTCGCTACGAAGCAGATTAGCCTTACGGGGTTAGGGCGGTTAGCGTTGTTGGCGTCGTTAGCGCACTAGCCCAGTTGTTCAGGCGCCAGTTAAAGGTGCCATGACGTGCCACCAAGGTGTGGGTGTGATTAGCCGTTTACAAGCCGTTTTGGAAATCATAGATCAGTCCACCAGCCTGCCCAGTGGACCGTATAGCAAACGCTGCTCATCTAATCCGTCACACATCTAGGTGGACACGCCCTCCTGTGATGTCATAAGGGGCTGATTTCCAAAACGGCTTGTAAACGGCTAACCACACCCACACACCTGGTGGCGGCGCGTCATGGCCCCTTTAAACGCGGACGCCTGGTGGAGTCTCAGTGGTTTGCGTGCTAGCAGCAACACAACCAATCAGAGGCTTTAATCCTCAAGACGCCAAAGCTCTCGGACGTTGCACGTTGGATCAGACCAGTCCAGCTCCGTCTCGCGCGGTTCCAGAAGCTTCCAGCGCAGCTGAACACACGTTGCAGACGGCCAGCGGTTGGGCCGGTGTGTTCCACGCTTAACGAGACACTTGTGTTTAGGGCTGAACGACTGATCGAATTCAAACCGACGATGGCGACGTAATAGAACGTGAGATGCACATCGCAAAGGCTGCCATTAAAAAGAAATAAAAAGAAAAAAAAATCTATTTTATGTTGTTTTTTGTTTTTTGTTTTTTTACAATTCAATAGTTAAATTAAGATGTTATAATGTCAATTCATGCATCAGTTCATCCCAACACATCGGCCTAACGGAAACAGAGAGCAGTTTACACGTGGACTGCTTCCAACGTCGTGTTGCTCGTACTACAGAATGATGTGTCGCTTGTTTAGTGAATAATCAGAATCAGAATCTTATTTATTGCCAAGTATGTTTACACGTGCAAGGAATTATTTTTGGTGTGGTGGTGCAAAAACACACAACAAGCAAACATAGTGCAAAAAGAGAAGACCGTGCAAATAACAAGCAAACATAGTGCAAAAAAGAGAAGACAGAATGAGGTAACAACAGAATGAGGTAGTATGATGAAGTGCAATATCAGACAAAAATGAGTGCAGTTGTGGGGACTTCAGTGTGTTGGAGGGGGTGAATGAGGGTCGGTGTCAGTGGGGAGCCCGAGATTTGTTTAACAGTCCTAATAATTTAATAATAATAATAATAATAATAATAATAATAATAATAATAATACACAACATAAAAAAAAATAATAATAATAATCGCATGCTAAATCGCAATCACAATATCGGTTGAGATAATCCCAATTGTCCGCCCGCCCGACAGCCGTCCAACATCTTCTTCACGATGGACGACGTGGTGAAGGTGGGGGACTTCGGCCTGGTGACGGCCATGGACCAGGAGGAGGACGAGGACCAGCCCGCGCCGCTCACCCCCATGGTGCCTGCCCTGACCCGCCACACGGGCCAGGTGGGCACCAAGCTGTACATGAGCCCCGAGCAGGTGAGAGGGCGTCGCCGCGACGACGACGACGACGATGACGAACGCACGCATGCCGCCGCCGCGGGGGGGGGGGCGAGGGGAGGGGAGAGGGGAGGGGGGGATGTCGGATCTGGAACGGAAACGTTTTGTTGGCTGGTCGGCGGTTTGTTGTTGTATTTTATTAATTAGGGGTTATGCTTTTGTCTGTTTGTTAATTGTTTTTTTTTATTGTTTACTTTTATTTTTTGGAGATGGATTATTTCTGACTAAAGACCCCCAGAGTTGTTGAATAGAAATAGTAGAAATGAAATGTAGAGGATTCTGTGATCCTGACCTCCGTTCTGTCAGATGCTTTAACGATACGTTAAAGTATGTCGCTCATAAAGATGTATCTCGCTCAAACTACTATCTTCTTCACGTTGCTTATGCTAATCTCTTCAGCAGTTTATTTTAATTTATTTAAAAAATAATAATCCACTTTAAGTATCACTTATGAGACCTGAGTCCCAGACTAGTACAAATATAAAACGCATATCTCATCAAAATATCAAGACGCAAACTCGACCGCGTGTCTCCCATATCTGGCTCTCTGCCGCCCCCTGGTGGCAGCAACCGGCCAGCTGCTGCATGAGACGGCCACCGCGTTTATAGACCTTTAAACCAATCTAACTAATCTAATCTGATTCAGCCGGTGGTAAAGTTTATGATTGTGTTGATGTGTTTGCTCAGTGTTTTTTTTTAAACTTTTTATTTCTAAGTATTTTTTCACATTATCCACACAATATAAACTGTGTGAAAAAAAAAAATGCAGGACAAGAAACAAAAACCGCAAACACGTACACAAAAATAGATAAATAAATAAAATAAAATAAAAATAAACAGGAGGTCATGGGACAATCACTTAATCATGGCAATCTCGCCTATCTCCAAGGCTCACGGTGCAATGTCTATACCAAATCTGTCTGACTAGCTAAATAAACTAAACAGACCATTTTCCCCATCGCTTTTCACCCAACTCCTTTTGAAGTCGTATGGAGTAAGTCATTCTTTCCAAAAGATGCAACTGCTTAACAGTGTCAACAAAGAGCATTTTTCTGAAGCCAGCACTTTGTGACGGCCTTTTTACTTTCTGCCAGCAAAATCTTTAAGAGGTGTGCATCATCTTTACTTAGCTTGGTAGGAAAATAACCAAAAAAAATTAAAAATAACCAAGAAGAGAGACAAGAAAGTTACACTGATATTGAAGCCCATTGTTTTTGTAATAATCGATGCCACTTCCGTCCAGAAATTCTGAATAAGTGGGCAGTGTTTGCTCAGTGTTAAAGGGAACGTGTTGTGCATTGTGTTGATGTGTTTGCTCAGTGTTAAAGGGGACGTGTTGTGCGTTGTGCGTTGTGTTGTGCTCAGTGTTAAAGGGAACGTGTTGTGCGTTGTGTTGTGCTCAGCTGTCGGGGAACTCGTACTCGCACAAGGTGGACATCTACTCCCTGGGCCTCATCCTGTTTGAGCTGCTCTGGCCCTTCAGGACGCAGATGGAGAGGATCCGGGTGAGTGGACCAGACCCTAGACCATCACTAGACCATCACTAGACCATCACTAGACCAGACACTAGACCAGACCCTAGACCATCACTAGACCAGACCCCAGACCAGACCCTAGACCATCACTAGACCAGACCCTAGACCATCACTAGACCATCACTAGACCAGACCCTAGACCAGCACTAGACCAGACCCTAGACCATCACTAGACCAGACCCTAGACCATCACTAGACCAGACCCTAGACCATCACTAGACCATCACTAGACCAGACCCTAGACCAGCACTAGACCAGACCCTAGACCATCACTAGACCAGACCCTAGACCATCACTAGACCATCACTAGACCAGACCCTAGACCAGCACTAGACCAGACCCTAGACCATCACTAGACCA
>NW_028177487.1:0-13959 GCF_964030765.1 Micromesistius poutassou | reverse complement strand
TTACATGCGTTCTAAAGTCCGTTCACAAATAAAACTTTGGATCATTAACGGATGTCTAACTTTCAGAAATGATTTCATCCACTTCTCTTCTTTCCCTGCCTCCCCCCACCATCACTCACATACTCTGCCTGTAGTCAATAAAGCTTAAACAGACTTTTTTTAAAGCAAGCCTGAGAACATAGTGGCTGGGCATGCATCGCTGATGAAGTAGTCTCGTCTTGCTCAAATTAACTTGTAAAGCCTTTACATCGGTTCAGAGTGCCGACAGCTCTCTCTGTCAGCCGTGAGGACAGCCCAGACAACAGCCTAACCTTTCCCTGTTCCCTGAACACACTCCAGGCCCCGAAATAAATCAACACGTTCCAAATTTGCATTTAAAACTTTAAACCCAGAAACCTTAATCCCTACTAAGCTGCAAATAACTGCCCTCCTTTAAGACTCATTGCTTCCCAGGGGCTTCATGTGAACACCACACCATAATCACCCCATGTATCCCTCCACCCCCACCAGAGCTCCAGAGAGGCTGGCTGTGCTGTACGAGACCGGGGAGAGGGGGGAGGAGGAGAAGAAGGAGGAGAGGGAGATGGGGGGGGTTTCTTGACCTACCTGTGTGATGGGGCGTACCTGCTGAATGACAGGGGCCTGGACGCCGCCCGGCTGCATCTGCTGCTGCAGGAGGATCTGCTGCTGGGGCTGCTGGATGATGTACTGGGCTCCATTAGGGGCGCGCACCACCTGCAGGATCTGGCCTGATGGAGGCGGGGAGATTGTTGATTATTTGGGATTTATCACTACTGTAATAGCCCAGGTTGTAAGGGTGCATCCCTTGAGACAGACTTGAAAAGTCAATTGACTTTCTGTGTAGGAAGTGGTTGGATACGTTGTATATTATCCAAACACTTTCTGTGTAGAAGTGGAACCACTTAAGGGTACTTTACAGCCCTACATATTGGTGGCTGGCTACGATGGGGATCAAGATGCTCTGACCAAAATCTTAAAGGGGCAGCGTCAAGCCCAACTTCTGTTTCCAAGAGAACTGCATAAATGTGCATGTCGTGACAGAAATCACAATCTGCAACATCGACTCTGTGTACACAAAAACAATTGCGGAATAGCTGGACCGCTGACATCGGGATTTGAGTCCGCCATTGTCCGGATTGGGAAAACTCAATAGTCAAACTTTTCTGTGATTAATTTCACGAAAATGGATTTGATGTTGCAGATGAGTCCGCTGAAGCAGTACTCTGATACTGGAAAATAGCTGAGCGTGGGAAACACCATTGAACAACGATGGGAGCGCAATAGGACGGGCTGGTGTGTCTTACCTTGGCTGGTGATGAGCTGCTGGTAAGGGGTGACTCCAGTGGGCAGAGCAAGGGTTGCTGCAGTCGCTGCTGCACTCTAGTGGAGGAACAGGGAACAGACAGGTTTACACACGTCCTCACCCTACCGGTTTGATTTATCCTAATCTGAATTCTGGTCCTGTATGGCTCTTTTATGTGCAATGAAGATCCAATTAAAGGCGAATCCATAAATATATATTTCAGCACGGTTTTTATAAGCTGTGTTAACATAAGGCATGAATGAATAAATCGCTGTTTGTTTAAGCATAAGAAAAAACTATCACTATCAGGAAAAGAGTTCCCTCGGTTTGAGCTTGAAGTGGACTTTTTAAAACACAAAGTACTGTGTGGGAACACGAAAGTGAATAAAGCAGATGGGCTTTTGCATGTCATCGACGACCAGATGTGAATTCTGACTTCCACAGATGGCGCGTTGAAGTGGAAAAACGTACGGGCAAAGACAAAAGCAACGAAACATTAATACGCTTCACGGCCGTGTGCGTGTGTGCGCAAGTACGGAGAGGAGGAAAATGAATGTTCCGTCTGTGTGTCTGCGATGAGACAGTAAAGCCTTGTTCACACTCTTGTCTATATCTGTGCAGTAATCCTCTTTAAAACTTTAAGTCTTGTGTGAGGTTCATCATTTCTTAAAGACTCCACTCCCCCCAGCACACATTTTCCACCATAATCCCCCCCCCCCGCCCCAGGAAAACTTTACACAAACGTCACCGCGGAACAGCATCTCACTTGCACAATATGACATGTACAACGTTATGTTAGTACAGGACACAGTGTAAGCAGGGGGGGAGGGGGGGAATGTGATTAAATCCTAATTTCCCATCTGAGATTAATAAAGTAAATCTCACTTTATCCCGTATGATACGATAGGGAAGCGCCAGGAGTGACAAAACGTGCTTGTTCAGCTGTCGGGAAAGTGAACCGGACCAGATTTCTAACCCAACGTATTTCTATGTCAAATGACTTAATGACATCTCAAGGCTCTGTTGCGCATGGTGAATGGAGTGAAACCGTGAATATGAAACCTGAGTGGCATTTAGCTCACCATGCCGGTAGCACTCATATGCTGGAGGATCTTGGGATCCTGAACAATGACTTGCTGCTGGGGAGCTGTAGGCACAGAGAGAAAGACAACAATAATACATGATCAATATATGATGATCAGCTCAAAACATTCACGAGCACTCATGCGGTGCAACAGATAAAAATTACAGTTGGCCTAAGGCAGTTGTAACATGAAGGTACTTCTAAATAAAAACCTAAATAAATAAAAACATTAAATCATTTCTACAATCTCTTCTACAGGTTAAATTCCCTGCCGTCATGCATCTTTTGCAATCCCCCCCACACTCCATCACTCAGACATGATTCTACGTTGCCATGGAAACCAACCATCAATCTCGTCTGGCCGGTTGGTCGCTGTGTTGCTAGCGTGGTTGGGATAGGGGGTGGGGCAGGTCGTGGACTGAGAACCTCGGAACCAGACTTGAGTGGATAGAGCGGCATGGGCAGGCAGGGGACGTTGCGTTTGGTGGGTAGGGTTGAGTGCGTAGGGCTTTGGACCGACTAGCACGGGTATATAGGTAGGTGAGGTTATTACTATGACGAACCATTGTAGGTGTGTGGGTTGAGTTTGTTAGGGTGGGTAGGCAAGTAGGATCGTACGATGACAAAAAACAATAACAGCGATTATTTTGCCCAATGTTGTGATTATTAATTGTGATTAACAAATTATCTATATCGAATTTGATATACATGAGATACATTTCTCCCCTTCATAAATTGAGCGGTAGTGAGCCCTGCGTGGTAGGGCTGTGACTATGGAGCTGTGGTCTGCCTCGCATCAGTAGGTCTGACGACTGACTAATATGGGTGGGTGGGTTGACCAATAGGGCTGTGGTCTGCCGAGCATCAGTAGGTCTGACAACTGACTAGTATGGGTGGGTGGGTGGAGTTGACCGGTAGGGCTGTGGTCCGACTGGAATGGGAGTCTGGGTTGGAGGGAGCGGTGGGTGGGGTGTAGCACTGTGTACTGACCTTGCTGCTGCAGCGGCTGGAGCATGTGCTTGGCGGCGGCAGGCTGGGAGACCTGCTGGGCCTGCTGAGCCTGCTGCGTGGCCTGCAGCGCCGCCTGCTCCTCCGTGTGGAAGCCCTCCACCGCCTTGGACTGCATCAGCTTGTTCTCCCATAGCTGGGGGCGGAGCCAATGGGGGCGGACACAGCATAGGAGAGGAGCGTGTGAGGGACAAGGAGACGAGGATGTACAAAACCGCAGGCGCCTCAATAACAGGAACACCCTCCCTGGAAGTCGGCTGGCCGTAAACACTACAATGGTGTCACATTTAAGACAGGATGTTTGTGGACCATGGCATTTAGTGGTCAACAGCGTACCATACCAAGCAGTATTTACTGCCATTCACGTTGGAAGATGAGGGAAAACATAGCCCTTGAATGTTGTTATGAACACATTCAACAGTGCTCTATGAATCCGCTTCCATATATATAGTTTCAAAACAATAGCATCGATGCACCAGTGAACATATGCACACTGCACTATACTAAGCGAACACTAATCACTTAGAGATTAGTAGTATTTTGCTTATGGCTACAAATCGTTAGGCGGTCTGTTCGTATATGCGCAACCTTCATGAGACCTTCCAAAATATCTCTGCCTCATTTGTTAATCGCTTGGATGAAGGGTAATCTAGACTGCTTTGTGCCTGCTAAATGACTAAATGTCTGTGTGACTGCAAGTGTGTTTATGATTGTGACAGCAGAAGGGGGGGAGCGGGTCAAGTAGATTTACCGTTTTCAATTCCAGCAACACCTGTTCGTCCACCCCCTCATCCAGGAACAGCTCTCTCACCTCGTTGATCACATCCTCGATCACGCCCCGATACAGTTTAGGCTGAGGAGGATTAGGGCAGAGAAAAGACACACATTCGATCAAACTGAAATTGAATGAGAAAAGAGAGTACTTACCCGTTGCGAAGGAAATCTGGTATTAATCAATATTACATACACACTATGCTACGCATTTATACATATTGTATTACAATATTATATGCAGTTCGGAAACAGGCCTTTACACACAATTTTGATCTCTTCAGTTTTTCTTTCTAATCTACATCAATGAACTACGAGATGCAATATTAGGTATATTTATAAACAATTATTTTATATTTTGTAATAAAACGATACTGGCTAATGGTTATAGAACGAGGAATAACAGCTCCCATCACATTCGATTAAATCGAACTGCATGCATTAGTTGCGACGTGCTCATGTTAATGTACAGGCGGCCTGTTGGCAATAAACTAAAGCGAATCCACGCATAAAGCCAACATTTCGGTGCGCGCTTTGCATTGCACAACCAACATAGGCGACACACAATCCGCGGGACTGCATTTGTCAGCGGCATCGGCGCTCTAACCCTCCCCCTCGGTGCTCCTGCACTATTTAAGGCCGTCTGTCGTTTATATGGAGAGCCCGTGACGTAGCGCCGAGTAGCACCTTCCCATCCCAGCCAGTCTATATTAGAGAGCCAATATGGCCGTATATAACCAGCGCGCCGAGGGGAGGAGGGCCAGAACCGGAGAGCTGCGCGAGGAGGCCATTTTACGGGGCGGCAAACGGACCGGTCGTCGCGTACATAATGTACAAATACGGGGCGATGGTGGCGGCTATTTGGATATTTTTTAGGCTATTATGGGTGATAAGGTTTAACTCTTTATGATCGTAATGCTAGGGGCAGTTTATCGTTGGAGTGAAATGGGTAAATAGCGTGGAAAAGCCCGCTGAACCAGCCGTCTGCTCATGGAATGGTGGACAATGAGGTGCTCTGCGAAGCGACTGACATTGCCGAAACGACTGCTGAAAACCATTTCCAGAAATTATTTATTTGCAGTGAATGAAAATGTGCTTGACGTACATCTGGAGAATCGTGTTAGTTAATCTAATCGATTTCGCCAATTGAACTTACTCTTGACAACTTGCTGCCTCTTCTAAAAAAAAAGAGAAAGCAATGACAAGCTGGATATGCAAGACTGAACACTTGGTCCCATTTGTTGCAAATCAACTAACAAGAGACTATGAAAAGCTTCAATCGAAAACACTTACTCAATATCCAAAGTGGATTTCAAATGGTCTACATACCTTATATTTCTGATCTTTTTTTTTTTAAGTAAATGTCGAATTGGTTGAACATGTTTTAATCACGCTTATTTTAGATGTCAAAGTGTTCGAAAGTGTACGTCCCTACTACTTCACAATAAAAGAAGGTCCTCCACAGTTTTTCAGTACAACTTTTACCCCCAATCCTCCCACTGTCCTTAGAGATTGATCCTTACCACTGGGTTCGAGTTAGCCGAGCTCGCCATTATACGCGTAGTGTAAAAACCACACAAGAAATAGGCGAGAAATAAGAGCCAAAAATAACAAAAATACTTTAAAACAACTGGGAACGGTGTCTAAAAGTAGCCGGCATCACTTTTTGTAAATAAAACACAGTTTTAGTCGGTCTTATTTACAATCCCGGGCCGAGTTCCCAGCCGTCCTTCGTCTGTCGACGTCCTCCTTTATATACTGAGCTATGGCGCTGCGAGTGCGCGAGACATAGGGCAGGGACAACCAACGGGCAACGCGAGACTTGGTGCGGGAATTGTTGTAACGTAAGACTCACTCGCTGGGAAATGTAGTTTATATGCAAACAACCTCATAGAATACCTTTATATTTCAAATTATGCGAAACTATGCGGTTTTGTTTTAGATGATACACATAGGTTAAGGTTTCAACATAGATCTAACTGCCAAATACAGGCCTACTACTCTTCTGTCTGACAAGAGCTTTCGTTTTAAAATCCCTTAAATATCCTTTAGAATATTGTGTTCAAATATCTAAGTCTAGTTATATTTATCTGAGCCGTGGGGCTGTTCCTCTACGATGTGTTGGGTAGCCTATATATACATATATACAGCGTTCAGTTCAGTGTAGTAACTTAGTGGTGCCAGAAGAGGGCGATCACATCCCACAGGAAATACAGTGGAACAAAAACATTAGAAAATATATTTTTGTTTCCCCTCTATGGCGTGGATAGTAGGTCATATTTATCTCCATGTATAAGAAAACTAGTAAATCATAACACATACTTGAATAATTGCACAGGCTATGCCCATTGTCTGTCCCAAATGCACCGTCAAAAATGTCAAAGGAACATTTCCATAAAGTCTTTGTAATAAATTAAAGCTGACAGGCGAATGCGACTGCCACTTCTGTCTCCATGGAAACTTGCCTCCGTGGATTTGAATGATATTGACCATAGAACCACTGCGCCTTGCATCAAATTGATTAATGCGACTCTCTAAAATGTTATGTATGTGTCACCACCAGCAAAATAATTTAATTTCAGTTATTGACAGGAATTGAAAGGCCCACCTGACATTATATTAATGCGCAATTCGCGCATAACCTAATTTCCAGTCCAAGTGGAGCACAACACAAAACAGAAGGTAGGCTATGAATTATAGTTGTGACATAAAGTTTTTTCTATGTAGGCCTACTATATTTGCCTATACATCTATATTCAAAAAACAAAAGCCCGTAACATCAATTATATCGTGTACTCACACACGCACGCACATATAAACTGTACCCCCCCCCCCCCCCCCCCCCCCTAAAGATGCACAGAATACACACTTTCCTCTCCTCCCTTCCTTTCTTTGCCGTAGTTGCATAGCAACAGAGGAGCCGCTGCGAGCTCCAGTGGTGCTGGTGGTGGGAGCTCGCGCTGATTAAGCCTGTCTTGGCTTCAATTATGAATGGACTTCCAGCGACGCGCGCGTCTCAAAATGGCAACGCGCAGACTGATAAGGCATTAACAAACTCTCCAGTGCACCTATCTTGTTTACCACTTTCCCGAGGGCAAAGAGTCTACTCGCTGTGACTTTCATCAGGAGCGTTTGGACGGAAATGATTAGAGCAACTGAATTATTAAAGTCATAGGAAAAATAGCCGATAAAAGCCCTTGTTGATGGGAATGCGTAAGGTTAATGGTTGGGGTCAAGCTTTGAAAATAAACTGATGACCACGCATGTCTTAGAAACTCAATTCTTTGCCATTATATGGAGGTAACAATGTCTTTGACCTTTTGATATTGACTTGTGGTCTGGTATAGCTTTGAGCCAATATGCAGGGTTCGTTTAAGATGCCTGTGTGTGTGTGTGTGTGTGTGTGTGTGTGTGTGTGTGTGTGTGTGTGTGTGTGTGTGTGTGTCTGTGTTGTGTGTGGTGTGTGTGTGTGTGTGTGTGTGTGTGTGTGTGTGTGTGTGTGTGTGTGTGTGTGTTTCAGGAACATATGAGCAAACCTAATTTTACAACTTATATATTTTTTTATTATTGCAACCAACTGGAAGACAATACATCACATGAACATCATTGTAGTTTTTTTCAGAAAAATGAAAAAACAAAAGAAAACAAACCCCACATTTATTCATTTTTTGCCACGTTTTTTTGGACAATGTTGATATTTACATAGATGACATTGTTTGAAATCGTTCTTTGGCAATGTGATTGCACAAAAAGGATAGAATCCAACATTTACTGAGAGAAAAACTTGATGTCTGGGCGCATTCATGCCTCACTTCGTCAAGGACCAATGATAGTGTTGTGTTTTGACATCTCTAACCTATGGCTTTCAGTACCCATCTTACGTTGTCTCCGAAAGAAAAGAAAAAAAGAATGGCAGTATTGTAGATTGAGAACAAAACACGGGGGGGAAAAAAGGAAAACGCAAAAATAATAAAATAACAAAGAAACAGTTGGCAACCGATTTGTAGAATGCTGCACAATCTGATTGGCAGGTTTTAAAATAAAGTAATCACTGAGTGGCTTTCAGGCAGGGACGTGGAGTATTCTCTCTCTCTCTTCTATTTCCCACTTTCTTTATGTTGATCTGTTTATCCAACAGACAGTTATGGATCGGGTTCACTTGTGGGCTGAGAACATAGAGGGGGACATAAAGCATTGCAACGCTACCGGCTAAAAGTAACACACACACACACACACACACACACACACACACGCACACACACACACACTCACTCACTTACACACGTACACACATACACCCACACACACCTTGACATGCCCCTTGCCAGCACATGACAAGACAGTATTAGTCACCACTAAACAGTGCATGGTCGGCGGAAAACACACAATGGCTGCTTGACCTGGGATGCAGGGGGCGGGGGGTGTAAAGACACTAGACAGAGGAGGGAAGCCATTCAACATGGGACACTGACAGTGTCAGCATCCTACAGACACCTTTGTTATTGTGGGTCTCATGGATAGCGAGTGACGCATGTTACAGGTGGTAAAGGACTGTACCAAGGCGGGACAGGACATGCTGGGGTCGTGGATGCTAGTGCCAGAGGAGGACTGTACCAACTGGGACAGGGCATGCAAGGGCGGTAGGAGGTCTGCATCTGCGTCCCTATAGCATCTGCTCAGCTCAGAACAGGTTCAGTCTCTTTCCCTACTCGGGCACCAAGGTCGTTTCACCACAATATCACTTCTTTATCCACGGCCACTGCCTTTGTTCTGTAAGTGGTCTTCTGAAAAGGGGGGACATTTTTATTATTATGTTATACTGCCGGCACAGAGGGAGGGGGGGGGTTGAAACGTATCCATTTTGACAGCGGGGGCCTAACTACAGCTCCTCTGCATTTTAAACGTAGTGCGTTTTCAATTACTAGAGCTACGACACATAAAAATCGAGCGGACCATGTGACCTTTAACAGAGCCACTGGACATGGCGAGCCGATCAACGTGTGCAGTAAATTGTGTTGTAAATGTTTTAAATGGCCACACAGGAAATCATATGTTAAAAAATTTCTGGCATCAATAAGACATAAAACCTATCCTTTTCTTAAAAGTCATTTCTCTCATCTTTCCTTTTTGCTCTTCTTTCTGTTTCAGATTCTTTTTTTCTTTCCGGAAGCCTTTTTTTCTCCCAGGAGACGACGGAGAGTTTGTCTCGAACGTCAAAAGTTTCATACATTGACACTGAATGAAGCTGGCAGTAAATTAAAGACAATTGTACATTTTACATAAAGTAGGAAAAAAAAATGATGACAACCACGACGACAATACTGTTATAAATAAAAGACAAGAAATGTCGGTGACATTTCAGCGACGTGACAACAGAGGTATTTAGGACGGGCAGGCAAGCAGGCACAATGTTAAAAAAGTTACATTTGCTCATGTTAAACCTCTACATAAATAACACTATTGCATTCCTGTAATACTACCCAGGCGGAGACCTTTGCTGTGCATTGCCAATAGTTGTACAATTATCGTTACTTGACAGTGTTAGTATTTTGATACTAACCTTTTGTTTGTGTTGTATTAGTTAACAGATGACCATAAGCATGCCACCTCTTAAAAAACAGGTCAACGCTCCCCCAAAAACACCCAGCTTTAACCCTGGTTTAAGGCCCTGTTGCATTGTGGAACATTGTGCAGTCTGTAAAAGGGAAGCTCAAATTCTTCTGCAATGTTACTATTCAATGTAATTCAACAAGTTGTGGAAGTGTCGGATATCAGGCTTTAAACCAAACCAAACTCAATTTAGGCACTTTGCAACGTACTACTGTTTATTTTTGGGGTTCCGTTCTGTAATTCCTCATTCATTGAGGAACTGATGATTTATGACCACGCAACCATATTCATTTTGTTCTTTTTTCCCCACACCAAAATACCTAAATACCAATCTTCTGTGGATGCTAGTATTACAGGTATGCAATAGTCTATTTACATACACAAGTTCAAAAGCGAACAAGCTTACACTTTAAAGGGCATGTGTTTGGGGACAGGCTAACTCACACGTACACTAGACCAAGACCATATTTTTTTGAAGTAATGCAGGAATTGACACTGAAACACTATCGCTGTTCAGACGGAAGAAGTCTGAGCCAATGTCCAGGAGGTGACTGGGATGGCCTGGCCATGGCAACAAGAGGTGGCCTTAGCAACGAGAAATGAATAAAGCCCTGGAACGGTCGGGCTCTCCATTTCACAACGGTCTACACAAGCACCCCCTCCCTGAAAATGTGTCTTTGTAAGCCCATTCATAAAATACACATTAATAAAAAGACTCAACAAAAAAATCTGAATTAAACTTAAAACATAATTAAGGATATGACAATTGGCGGCAAAACATTTTTTTAAACTTTCCTCTAGGATTAAGGTTTATATGAAAATAAGTCATGCTTCATGCTAAATACATTGTTTATCTTACATGATCTTTGAATAAAAAACATTTGCTTTTTCATCTTATTTACAAGCACCCATGCAATGTAACTGAGAAAGTCCTGCAGGTCAAATTGCTTCAATTAAGAAAGGAAAAAAATAAAATATTTTCTAACCTTTTTACAAAGTCGTCCACCTGGGGAACAAATTGCTTATATCTTGATGAGCGTAGAGTAAAGTGTGGGGGGGCGGGGCGGAGGTGAGGGGAAGGTAAACTTATGCAAAACACAAATCTAAACTCACATTTGGATGTAGTATATCAAGAGCAGCGGACAACATGGACAACGGGTGGACAGGGATGGTGCGGGCGGTGGCTACCGCCGCGCCGCTAAATGTCTACAAGGTCTATGAGGCGGGGAGAGTAAGATGAGGAAGGAAGTTCTCGGGATGTCATGTATATGAACAACACCAAGAGGATGACGATGGAGTTATTGGCTCTTACCCGGCACCTTGTCCATCTTTAGAATGATAAACATGACTATGTCAGTATCTTTTTTTTTTTTTTTCATTTTTTAATATTTTCTATAATATAACTATTTTAAATACTATGAGTGCTCTTGAAATAAAAACCATGTCTTCACCATTGTTGTTGTTGTTGTTTGTTTTTTGTGTTTTTTTTTTAAGTAAGTGACGTAAAATAACGTGAAGTGCATGGATATATCACATCGGGTTTTCACAATTATTCGGACAAGTAACTTCATTCGTGTTGCTCTATCTCTCGGACTCTCGGTTAAGTCTTGTGTTTTTTCCCCCCTCTTTTTTTATTTTCTTAGCTCTCCTATCGGCTACATGAAGCAACCTGGTCACTTATTCTTTGGCACATTCTCACATTTGTGCTCTTGGATCGGAAAGAGTGATGCTAGTGAGCAGCCAAGGACTGTTCTGTGTTCATATTGTAATATATATCTATAACTATATATATATATATATTCTCTTAATTTAATACAATTGTCTCATTGGCTGAGCCTCTTTGCTAGCATCACCGATTGCTACAGGTTTACACGCAGGAACGAACGACACATGACAAAAACGACCGTCTTTCTCGACGTATATATATATATATATATATATATATATATATATATACTCACCGCAACGAGAATCCATTTTGATTTCCCTCTCCGACCCCCCCCCACCCCCTCCCAAAAATGTTGTGACAAGACATATTTTGTTTATGGCTTTCATCTCCTTTTTAAACAACAAAAACAACAAAGATGTGATGAGACGCGCGATCGTTAATGTTAGTGTTGCTGAACATGTAGGAAAACAGAGATTTTTCATATTGCCACAAATAAGTAGGATTCACCTAATGCCCTGCAGATAGTTAGAGAGGGAGATGAGAAACGTCCGTCGAGACTAATGCTTTAGCCACACCACCTGTAGGCCCGCGCCCGTGCACGTGAAACCTTGTGTGTGTGTGTGTGTGTGTGTGTGTGTGTGTGTGTCTCAGTCTGTGTGTGTGTGTCTCAGTCTGTGTGTGTGCGTGTGTGTGTGTGGCGGATTGACGCAACGTAATGTACTTCTAAAATAGGCGTGTTTCTCCATGTCCGTGCGCCTCCTCCTCCTCCTCCTCCTCCTCCTCCTCCTCCTCCTCCTCCTAGTTCCTCAGTGTCTCCTTCTGCTCCTTCTGGCCCTTGGCAGTGCGGTTCGTGATGTTGTTGAGGCAGGCGCGCACGCCCGCCAGGTGCAGCAGCGACCCCGCCGCCTCCTTCATCTCCTCGTCGTCGCTCTCCACCGGCACGGCCGCCGCCGTGGCCGCCCGCCGCTTCTTCAGCGGCAGCGTGTCGCCCGCCCCCCGCAGCCGGTTCTTAGTCCAGGGCAGGCTGCCGCCCGCCGCCGCACCCGGCGCCGCCGCCGCGCCGGCGCCCGGCCCCGAGCCGCGCCTCTGCGCCCGCAGCGGCTGCTGGGCGAGGAAGGTGGCGGTCGCCGCCGCCACGTGCAGGTCCAGCGGGATCTCCCGCGGCTCGGGCTTCACCTCCTCGGCGCCGATCTCCACGGCGATGATGTCGTCGTCGTCGTTGAAGTCGTCGTCCAGCGGGGAGCAGTGCGGGGAGGAGCCGCCCTCGTCCTGCGAGGAGGAGCAGGAGCGGCTGGGCGACTTGGCCGTGCTGTAGGTGTGGTCGTCCTGCGCGTCCTCGTCGCCCGACTGGCTGTCCTCGGCGCGGGCCGTGTAGTCGCCCAGCACCGACCTGGGGGCAGGGGGGGCGGGGCAGAGGTGGTTATTTATTCAACCAAACTATTTTAAACATCGTGAGTGCCCTTGAAATAGAAACATGTCCTCAGCCTTGCCTGGTGTGTGTGTGTGTGTGTGTGTGTGTGTGTGTGTGTGTGTGTGTGTGTGTGTGTGTGTGTGTGTGTGTGTGTCTGTGTGTGTGTGGGGGGAGTGTGTGTGTGTGTGTGTGTGTGTGTGTGTGTGTGTGTGTGGGGGGGGGGGGGGGGTGGTGTGTGTGTGGTGCAGGGATTTGTCCAGTGATTTCAATATCTTAGTATATATCTTATATCTATCTTCACATAACTGGCATGCAAATAATGTTCCTCATGTGGGGTTGTATGTAGTTCATTGTGCATTTCATTGTATTTGATTGTATTATTTAATGAAGGTTACATGTAAAAAAACAAAACATCCCTATGGTCCAATCGCCTGTATTGTAGCTTATAATTCTCCAGTTACACTGTTTCGTTTTGTATACAGAATTTTATTTCTATTATCCACTGGGATGTTTGTTATGTTATGTCCATAGCGGTAAGCAGGACGCAAATGATGAGCAAAAAAAAAAAAGGGAGATGCTAATCCATTTCACCCAGATAACGTGCATAGTGACACAGTCATACCTCTGGAAGGCAAGATTATTTTCAATTTCAATTTCTTATAGCAAATAAGCCTAATTTACACCGACTTCTCTGTTAACAGAGAACCTGTTAACAGATCACCGTCCAAATCGGTCACACGTTGCGGGATTCGTTGCGGGTCACTTGGTAGTGTCACATTTATCTGTTACAGTATCATATGTACATGAATATTATCCTTTACAGTGTCGTATATATAAATGTTATCCTGTACGGTATCGTACATACATGAATATTATCCTTCAGTGTTGTATATATATATATATATATATAAATGTTATCCTGTACAGTATCGTATGTACATGAATATTATCCTTTACAGTGTTGTATATATATATGAATGTTATCCTGTATAGTATTGTTTATATACATGAATGTCATCCTGTCTAGTATTGTTTATACACAAATGTTATCCCGTATAGTATTGCATATATGAATGTTAACT
>NW_028177488.1:7500-12958 GCF_964030765.1 Micromesistius poutassou | reverse complement strand
GAGAATAGAGAGGGAAAAGTAAGAGACTACATGACGTTGTCATCATCCACCGCTGCGGTCACCCTGTGGTCAACATGCTACTATCATTACTGGACTAGAGCCAGGCACACACACACACACACACACACACACACACACACACTCCACACACACACACACACACACACACACACACACACACACACACACACACACACACACACACACACACACACACACACACACACACACACACACACACACACACACACTGCTCATAGTCACACAGACAGTATTAGATATAAACATGCCCACTGGACTGACCACACACACATACACAAGCACACACACGCACACGCACACACACACACACACACACACACACACACACACACACACACGCACACACACACACACAGGGGGACCCGCACTCGGACAGTCGAGGGAGCCGTGTCCTGAAACAATAGCCATAAATATAGCCACCTCTGGGAAAAGGATACAAACTACATCGGGTCCATCCCTGGCCCCAGAGCAACGCCCAGACCTGCCTTTCCTGACCACACACACACACACACACACACACACACACACACACACACTCCCCAAGAGACAGGTCTGGAGCAACCTTGTCAACACGGTGAGAGAAGAGCCTTTCTCCAGCGTGTGAGGGGCGACCTGCAGACTGCTCCCAGTACTGCTCCCAGTACTCCCAGCACCAGGGCGTGGTTCTTATTTCTAACGCGCCGCCGTGTCTGGAACACATTTCCACAACATCCACAATCTTTACAATCAAATATTTTGTCATTTCGTTTATTCGAAGTTCAGACTGCAAGAGAAGGTTTCTGCTTGCACCACACGGTTTATTTATGTCTGCGCTGGCGTCACGCACAAAGTAGGAGTGCGTACTTTACGTACTCCTACTTAGATTTTACACTTCTCTTTTCTTTTTTCCTTTTTATGACTTTTATTCAATGAAATGTCGATTTCGTTGAATCTGCGTCCAATGGGATCCCTGCCCACGTAAAGCTTCCCCTGCGTGCCAATGCCCACACTACCATGCTATTTAACATTCAAGAAATTGATTCAGTGCGTCCCATTACAGAGTATGGACAATGCAGCATGGCAAAAGAAACCTGGATGTTGTGCTATATCTGGTGACATCTCACAGTATGCAAGCCAGCATGGTCGATGGCTAATCTACACCCCCCCCCCCCCCCCCCATCCACTGAGCCAGTGAAAGTCGACGGTGGGCACTACAGGTGCGCTTGTCAGTTAAATCCCCTGTAGTACGGCCCGATTGTATGCATTCTGTGTGCAACAGTGTGCACTTTATAAGGGTAGCAGCATAACGAACTACAAGGAACAAGATAAAGTACGTCGTTTGGAACGCAGCGTCTTGTGTTCGAAGGGCACCGCGTTAATTAAGTTGGCTCGGCCTGACGTCGTCAAAGGCTCCCGCAGAAATCCTCTTCGTAGGTACAGTTCACGTGTTGTAATAATAATAATGATCCCAATACGCTCAGCAGATTAGGAAAGGGAAACGGGGGGATGGTGAAGGGTTAATGTGGGGTTAGCAGAGTCTTGGGAGGCTGTCGTTCACCAGTCGGTTGGAGGGTCTGCTGGAGGAGGAATGGAAGTGCGCTCTGCTGCTGCCTTGGCCCTGGAACCAAAGGGCTGTGTTTACGCACCAGGGCCCGGGCTCCGCAGGCAGGGCCTCTTACTTGGCCGTTCTTTTGGAAAACCCCAAACCCCAATGAAACAAAATACAGATAAATTACACAAAAAATCTGTCTGTGGGCTTTAAGCGATTACTAGGAGACGTAAAGTAGCAGAGAAGCGTATATATATATATATATATATATATATATATAGAAGCACAGGAGATAAATCTGTAGTACGTCTTGGTTTTGTTCTGATATGTAAGGAGAAAACAACGTCTAAACAATCTGAAACAAACAAGAAAATGAAATTAGCGTGGAAAATCTCAAAATCCCCCCCCCTCCAGTTTCACAAGTGAGCATTATTACGAACAAGTTTCAACGGTTTACCCCGGTTAGGGGGTTTTAAGTGTCTGTAAGGCCTGGTGGGATAGGGGGCTCGGGGCGAGCGAGGGGAATCAGTGTGACGGCAGCGTGCAGCCTGGGTGTGTAGGGTTGTGTTGTGTTGTGTTGTGTTGTTGCAGCAAGCCATTGTTATTTTCTGTCGATTTGTCTGAGCTTCAAACGCTTGATGTGAGAGTCTGGGAGTCTGTCGTTGATTGTATTGTTTTGATTGTATTGTTTTTCATACACACACACACACACACACAAAGACGCATAGTAACCAACACACACACAACACACACACACACACACACACACACACACACACACAGCCACACACATGAAGGCACAAATGCACGGACTGTACACCAACAAGCGTTGAGATGTTAAAGGGGCTTCCTGTTACATAATATCAGAGAGTACTGCTTCATACGCGTTTTGTGTTTCCGCTAAATAAACACAATATTGGATCGTTGACGTTATTGGTCGGAATTTGCGTTCTTCGTTGTTTTTCCGATTCTGGAAAAATGGCATAAATGGTCAGAATTGCTTTTGGAAGCAGAGTTGTTGACGTATGCAAAGCAGTTCACCCTGAGATTAGAAAATGGCCAAGTGTTACAGTGGCCCTTAAGTCCACATCTTAGTGAGTGTGAACTGCTCCAGGGTTGGAGTGAGTGTGTGAGGGTACAAGTAGACGACAAAGAGTATTAATACAGTTGTTCTCTCTCTATCTATCTCTCTATCTCTCTCTCTATAGGGCTGTATTGTTTTGGATTATTTTGCCCTGGGTATGTTGCTTGTACGTGGATAATAATTAAATGAATAATACGCAAGTGTGTGTGATTGTGTGTGTATATGTGTGTGTGTGATTGTGTAACCTATGCATGTCTGAGCCAAAGGCATGGTTTGTGTTTGTTGTATTAACACAACTAGAGGAACACAATACGTTGTGTGTGTGTGTGTGGTCATTTGGCTCAATGAGCACATGCGTGTGTGCGCACACACACACACACACACTGAATCAATCGCATCTGGTGCTATCCCTAATTCTCTGCTCAAACTCCCACACAGCCTGTGGACCACCACAGAATCAAAGGTGGGTTGTTTTATATCTAACCACACAGACACACACAGATGCACACAGACACACACACACTCACACGCGCGCACACACACACACACACACATACACATTAACACACACACACGCACAAACGCACAAATACATCCACGCAAATATACACATGGACACACAAACACACACACTCACACACATGCACACGCACACACACGCACACACACACACAAATACATCCACACAAATATACACATGGACACACACACACACACATACACACACACACAAATACACAAGCACAAAGCACACACACAGCAGAGCAGAGGGAGTGGCCCCATGCTGCAGTGAGGCTGTGCTGCAGTGTGCTGGGTTGGTTCTGTACAGCTGTTCACCAAACCCTCTTTCCTGACTTCGTTTTCACGCTACTAAAGATATGGATTTGTGTTCAATAATTCAATCAGTCCGCGTCGACGCCGAATGTTTAAAATCACCCGCTTATGATTTCCATGCAGATTATCATATTTATGAAACCAAAGATGTCTCGGTTTAATTTCCTCTGTGGCATTTTTTTCATGCGGTTGTTTATTGTGTTGTGCGTTTGTGTGTGTGTGTGCCTGTCTGAGTATGTGTCTGTGTGTGTGTCTGAGTGTCCATGCTTGCATGCGCTTGTGTGTGCATGTGTGTGTTTGTGAGTGTGTGTGTGTATGTATGTGTGTGTGTGTGTGGGGGGTGAATTTCAAGGAACCTGGCTGAAGCAGACCACAGTATTGTCTGCCTTTTGAAGAGTTGATCTAATTGTCTTTGTTATTTAGTTGCCGTGAATCAGTGATAAAAATGATATCAATGATGGGCCATCTGATTATCGGCAACTAATCTGTTTTTGATCATGTTGTTTCTGTGTGTGTGTGTGTTTGTGTGTTTCATATACATGTGCATGCGTGTGTGCATGCGTATGTGACTGTGCCCGTATCACCTGACTGCGTACATATCGGTGTGTGTGTGTGTGTGTGTGTGTGTGTGTGTGTGTGTGTGTGTGTGTGTGTGTGTGTGTGTGTGTGTGTGTGTGTGTGTGTGTGTGTGTGTGTGTGCACATGTGCACGTCCACGTTCACGTGAATCAGGCTGCAGGACGCACACTCACACATTTTAATCTTAACACGAGTCAACTTAATCTCAACGACTCTTGATACTCTTGCTGTTCCAGAAGCCCCAAAGAACTCACGGGTCTCACGCTAAGACCCCACTGACACCCGGGACACGGCGCCCCGGGGGGCCCGAGGATCACACGGGCGGAGACACGGGCGGAGACGGACACTTTGGAGAACGACGACACTTCAGTCGTCTTCTCAGTCCAGGCGCACGCCCCCCCTCCTGAGTCGTCACGCCCCTCCCAGCCCCGACGGTGGGTGATTCGTCTTCATTTTCTTTATTGGTATTTCTGCAGCGTAGCGACAGACTGCGGGCGGCGTGGGCGGTCTGCTTCCTGTTTACAGCCGGCACATGCACGCCTTGTGGCCGTTAATGGTCACGTGATGTGAGGTTCCAGGAGTGTAGAGTACGGCCAGAGATCAACTCTGAGACCCAAACCCATGTAGCCTTAGTGGTGAGTAAGGTGACCACAGCGCTCTCTCTCTCTCTCTCTCTCTCTCTCTCTCTCTCTCTCTCTCTCTCTCTCTCTCTCTCTCTCTCTCTCTCTCTCTCTCTCTCTCTCTCTCTCTCTCTTCTCTCTCTCTCTCTCTCTCTCTCTCTCTCTCTCTCTCTCTCTCTCAGAGGTCGATCATTGTAGTTTTAAAATAGCCCTTTTGTTTCCCGGACAGGAAGTGATGTTTCAATAGAGGGCCTGAGTGCCAGTGAGGTCACAAGGAGTAGAGGTGACCTTGGAGACACACACACACACACACACACACACACACACACACACACACACACACACACACACACACACACACACACACAGGTAAACAAAAGAGAGGAATCCACTGCGCATACACGATTCTCCCTCACACACTGAAGCCTTTTTCGCCCACAGAGATCCCATCAGTGCCCCCCCCCCCTGCCCTCCCCCACATGGTGGGTGGACCCTACAGGATCTGAGGCCCACCGTAACCATGGCCACCTTGTACCTATTTTCTCCGTAGCTAATCACCGTGCTGCAAAGACTGTGTGTAAATGAATCAAAGTATTTTAATTGCTTCCAACGGAGGAGAATCCACCCGACTCATCACATAATCCCTACATCAACACAAAAATTAACTTTGGGTAAATCGTGCACATTTCACTTAAAAACAAAAGCATGCAAAGTACCAACAAAGACGTTGAGCTAAGAGTGATTTGAGGCCAGGGGACTTTAAGCCACTACC
>NW_028177489.1:0-4869 GCF_964030765.1 Micromesistius poutassou | reverse complement strand
CACACACACACACAAGGGAAAGGCTCTCACAATGTGGTCCTTCTCCGGGTGGCTGGCAGCTGCCCCGGCCGGAGAGACCGTGGGGTGGGGGGGGGACACTACGCTGGACCCAGCCCTGAGTCTAACTCCACCTCTGTGGGCTGCTCTTCCAGACCAGGGCTTTTATGGAATTCTCTCCTTTTTCGTTTTTTTTCTCACATTTTTGGTTTTTGGTTCCTGTCAGAGGGGTGACAGAGTTCACCAGACCTCACGTGGCTTGGCCGGCCCTGGCCTCATCCCCGCTCGCTCCGTGTGATCCCTTTGATCTCGGCTCAATTCAATTTTCCCGACCGCTGATTTTGCTCAGCGGCTCATCCTGTCTGAGCGTCAGGTGACCTGAGAGAGAGAGAGAGAGCCTCGCCTTCAGTTCGTTTTTAAACCGTCGTTGTCGCTGGTTGCGGCGGTTGTTGTTCTTGTCGCTGCTGGTATTTTCCGGCGTTTGCAAATGGGTTTTTCCAGGCATCTCAAAGTAGATTTTGTTTATTTTGCTGACACCCCAAACTGTATTTATATTTGACTGCATCATTCAGGGATGGGAATCACACTCTACAACTTTAAACACTGAGGTACTCGGTCACCCACTGCTGTCAACATCCGTGTCTCCCCTCACTCCCGCCCTCCCTCCCTTTTCTCCAGACAGCCTTTGCTTATTCTCTCCCTTCTACGAGCCACAGAGTGTGTTTCCCTCCAACACCTCCTCTGCACTTTATAGCCCCATCAACGCCCCCCCCCACCCCACCCCCCCCCCCCCCCCACCCCCACCTGGCTCCTGCGAGCTGCACCGGCTCACACACCCCAACGTTTACGCACCCGGCTCCACATGTTTCTATTGGTGTGTGTGTGTGTGTGCGCGCGCGGCGTGGTTTCACTTCCACACTCCACTTCCTCACATTTTATTCACACCATTTCAATCACGTCAAGAATTTATAGAACGGGGGCGCAGGAGTCCTCGTGCGTTGCGCTGAGTCGTCCGGCCCTGCGTCACCGCTCAGGGCCCCTCAGGGCACCTGCAATAACAGAGCACGTGGCCGGAGGCTTGTATTTATATCCCCCCCCCCCCCAGAAGAGGGCCGACCTCGGCGGCAGCAGGGTGGCTGAGGGGAAGCGTGGAGCAGAACACAGTGGGTGGATACCCTAACCCTTAGCCTGGCTCCCCCTCTGTAATTAGTGCAATGGTTCGTGCCACCAGTCTTAATACCGGGGGGCCACTCCCGCTCCTGGAGTCAAAGGGTCTGGGTGGCCACACACACACGTGTGCCACACACACGCGTGCACACACACAAACACGCACGCTCACACGCATGTGCACGACACACAAACGTGCACACGCACACACACATGCGCGGTGCTCACACACATGTGCATGACACACACACACACGCACACAAACTCATGCACACACGCACACAAACTCATGCACACACACACACACACACACACACACACACACACACACACACACACACACACACACACACACGAACACACACACAGACGTACACACTCATGCAAAGCTACATACACACAGCGTCTACAAACCGAGAAATGAAAATGTATATGTATATCCACATACTCACGGACACACACACACACACATACGGACACACACATACGGACACACACGGACACACACGGGCACACACGGGCACACACACAGGCACACACACACACACACACACACACACACACACATACACGGGCACACACATGGGCACACACACACACAGAACCACATCACATGTTTATGCCCACTGACTACCTCATTTGCATATGGCCTCTATTTTAGAAGAGCCAGGCTTGTAATATAGCACGGTCAGATGTTAAACTACAGGCTTGGGTTGATGTGTGACTGGGTGTGTTTCACACAGCTGGGGCTGGCTGGACTTGTATCGTTTACAAACACAGCTAAGAATATGTGTTCCCACTCACATCCTCACACACGCACACCGTGGCACACATGTAACCGGTAAAGATATATGGTCAACAAACCCTTTGAATCACAAGATAGAAGTGTAGAGAATCTTGAACCCTATCATCTCACTGCACTTATCCACAATGCTCTGAATCTTCCACTACTTAGAGCCTCACGTAGGGCGATGGGGGCCATAGGGGCCCCAAACCACAATCCTTTTCTCTGCCCTGCAGCCCTCACAACCATTCCTGTGTGTGTGTGTGTGTGTGTGTGTGTGTGTGTGTGTGTGTGTGTTTTGTCTGCAGCATCTCCAACCTATTCTGGGATGTGTTTCTTCTTCCTTGAACTCCTGCTCAGCCCAGACAGTCAATTTCATACGGCGTATGAAACGGCCACGTTCTAAATACATGTTTACGAACGTAATGTAGCATTCCTGACTGGGGAGTCAATAAATCTACCGAAGAATGTTTTGAGGCCTTAAATAGGAGTTTCACTGCACTCGCGTTGAATCAAAGTATGTGTTTCTCTCTCTGCCTCGGTGTATCATGTAATCATAATTGAACTTGTTTGAACATTTTGTGTGTACTAGCAGTTTTTTTTTTAGGACCTCTGGATTTCTTATGTTAAGGGATAAAACATCACCTTTGTTAAAAAGCATAACCTCGTTTAACATTTGGGCAGGTTATGCATTGAGTTCAACAAACTGTGCCCGACCTGGCTGGTCGTCGGTAGATCTTGTGACACACTAATCCAATTAACTAATTAGCTACATGTGTATGCACACCTCATGACTCCAATTAGCAGTACTCTCACACACAAAGGCACCTATTACATCTGCAGGAAAACACACCAGCACACACACACACACACACACACACATACCCCACACAAAATAAATCATCAGATATATAAAATACTAGGTTGTATTTGACATTCCGGCAAGTCTCATTAGGCAATTGCAGAACGACTTTCACATATCAAAATTTCTCGAGGTTGCTCCAACAGTGAACACGGTTGAAACCAAATTATTCTATCAGTTCCTCAGCTATTTATGGACCAGTAAGTAAGAGACAGTAGCAATTTCTTGTTCAGTCTAATCATGTTGTCAAATCATGTGCTAAGTGTCTCAGGAACTGATTTGAACAGAGCATCTGTCTTGTCGCTGGTAGACGGGTTACTGGGTGTAAAACATGCACGCACGCATGCTCGCGCGCACACATGCACACATGCACACCATGAACCTCAGGGTGAGGTGGAATCATCCTCTGTTGGAGGCCATTTCAGCAGCACATCAGTCTGGGTCCGATCGTCCGTAGGGAGGAATCCCTCATCCAGGATTGGGCATTACAGTCGCATGCCTTTCCATTACGGTTCAACAATGAACCGTCACATGGGACTGGGATGAGTTGGCTTGGCAATAAACTTGAATTCTCAGCAGGTCACTGTTGTGGATTTGTCTTTGTCTTCAGAGTTCACAGGCAGCACACTGTGTCCCCGAAAAAGTGAAACTATTGTTTCTGGATTGAAGTGGGTTTCTGTTTCACCAGTCATAAGCAGTTCATCCACGTATCGCCTGCTGTCTATTCTTTTAACTGGCCAATGTATTCAGTAATGGAATTAATCTGATCCCCTTGAAAGCCTATGGGGCCCACCTACAGGGGTCGTTTATGAAACGATGATAAGACCTAGTAATGCCAACATTCACGTTCTACCGCAGAGAGGAAGAAGGACATTAAGGGGAAAAACAAACAGTAACAAACACTTACCCCCCCCCCCCCCCCCTCCTCTCCCTGGAGGTGCAACAGTCTAAGAGGGGTGGGGTTGGGGGGGGGGGGGGGGGGGGTTGGGGGGGGCGCGCAGAGAGTGTAGGGTGGGATGGGTTTGTACGCAGAAAGTTGGGGGTCTTCAATTATGGACGAAGAGCCAGGAGCACGAGGAAAAGGTGGAGGAGAGGAGAGGAGGAGGAGGAGGAGGAGAGGAGAAGGAGGGGGGGAGGGGGGGAGGGAGCAAGGGTCCCCGTCCTGCCACGACCTCAAACTTGCTTGGCCGCAATCTGCACGCCAGAGCCTCCCTCTGCATTCCTCAGGAAGACTGGCCCAAGTTCATAGTAGCGCACGCGCGTGGGTGTGTGTGTGTGATGGACACCTAAGGGGTTGTTTGCAGTGCAGCTGTCTCTCCATTCATCGACTCGCTACACCTGTTGAATTAATCAGCATCGGAGTGTCAACTTTTTATATATTGCACTTGACCCTCATTATGCACGACGCACTTGCTCCTTTCACTGACTGTATACATATTGTGTGTGTGTGTGTGTGTGTGTGTGTGTGTGTATGTGTGTGTGTGAGTGATGCTGAGAGCAGGCCAAACCGCTGCAGATTGGCTAGGAGTGCAAGACTAATTGCCTAAAGGCCAATGCCGCAGCTTTGGAGTTGGGGAGTATAAACAGTGCTTTGAAAGTCTTACAATGTGCTACCAGAGCCGTCATATATCAGCTCCTCTCGGCCGCGGTGCAAGGAAAGCTCTCTCTGCCAGAGGAGGGGAGCAATCCGTCTGGTAATATGTGTGTGTGCGTGCGTGCGTACGTGCATGTGCATGTGTGTGTGTGTGATGTTTATCTCGCACTTTCCCTCAGGCAGGACGTATTTCTGCTCTGCAATGTTACATTCTCTTCTGATGTGTTCATTCAACCTCTCTCTCTCTCCCTCGCTTTCTTTCTCTCTTTTTCTTTCTTTTTCTCTCTCTCTCTCACTATCCACTCTCTCTCTCTATCTTTACACTTTTTTCTCTCGCTCTCACTCTTTACGCTCTCTCTCTCTTCTCTCTCTCTCTCTCTCTCTCTCTCTCTCTCTCTCTCTCTCTCTCTCTCTCTCTCTCTCTACTCTCTCTACTCTCTCTTTTCTCTCCACACTCTCCCTCTG
>NW_028177490.1:0-7022 GCF_964030765.1 Micromesistius poutassou | reverse complement strand
TCGAGCAACGATAGTACAATTGTGTTGAGGTTGAGGTCCAACCTTACCTGTTGCACTATATTTTTGATCTGCATCAGAGGCAGAATGTCACGGTTTTCTGTCTGCTTGGCAAAGTCTTGGAGAGACTGGTCCAGGAGCTCAAACACCAGACAGAAGTGGGGACCGTGGTTGAAGTGCCCCATCCATCTCACAATCCCACACCTTTCCGGGTCCAGAGCTCGGAGGCGCTTTAAGATGTGAATCTGAGAATAAAGAGCAGGTTAAAGAGATATTTTACAATGCAAAATCACATGAAAAACTAGTACCAAAAATAAACACACAATTAGAAAATGGGCATATTATATTTAGCAATATATATTTAAATAACATTATTTGTTAACTTATGAATGTGTTTTGTTTTACCTCTTGCTTAGCCGACGCTACCAGTGACGGGCGATTCTTGATGATTTTAACAGCTACCTTTACATTGGTAGCTGTTTCAACACATCTGGCCACCTTCCCAAAGGATCCTTCACCCAAGAAGTCTTCCACCAGGTAGGAGGAAGACTTTGAGGTTAACAGGTCTCCTTTGGACACTGAGGATGAGGATATATTGACATGAAATCGACATCCAAAGATTGATTGGTTTGTAATTGTTGTAATCAAATTGTATTAGTGTTTCCCTCCCGTTTTAAAATGTCCGGCATTTGTAAGCATTCCGTTTAACGTTACGGTTTAAGCGCCAATTGATCACACCGGGATAACACCAAGGGAACCTACATTTCGCCGATTTATGTCTGCGCCACCATCAGGTGAGAAAAAGACACGCATGTTCAATGTGGAGACGAGCTTCCTACTGTGAGGGGACATCCTCGTCATCCAGCAAGGATGCCACGTTTTGAAACACAAACAATTTTCTTTCGATCCATCTACCTACGACTGCAACTCGTATCGAACGTGCTGCGTCTTTCTCTGAACTGAAGGTGGCGATGTTGAGCCGAAGAGCTCTCTCGGAAGACCCGAAGCATTCACAGCGGTCCACCAAAAATGTACAGTTCTGCACAGAGCTGGGAACTCACCGTCCATGTTCTCACTACAGCAAAGTGGAAAAGTTGATTTGCAAATATCTCTCCTTTTCAACAAAGCTGCTCTCTCTTTCTCTCTACTACACGCAATGTTGAGTGACAAACATAAGATATTGCTTAGGAACAAATTGTGACGTCATAATTGGAAATGCATCATCATTCTAAATGCATGTTAGTTGGTTGCTATGTGTGTAATTAGGAACGTTAAAGTCACATGACAAGAAAAATACCAGCTATAGAAAAAACTCCCAACTGATGAACAGACAGACCCAAGGCCATCATTCTCCCACTGGGTTCTACACCAGTTCAAAGCGAATAACAATACAAACAAAGAAAACACATTAAAATATGTTTAAAAACATCAACAAAAATGTTTGTCATCACGAATATCATCAGGGAATGAGAATGCCCCCAACAGTCTCTGGAGTTCATTTTTTTTTGTTATATAATTTGGTATATATCTCACAGTCTTGGAGACATGGAGAAGTTTGTAATAACATGCTGTAACGGGAATGCACTTGTAGTCATCTTATAGCTACATATTCTTACATTACTGCAGTCTGGTACCATCTATGACTACTACATGGCTATATACGTATATATAGTGACTAGGACACTTTAGTCAATAAGATATTGTTATAGATATATGGTATAGAAATGGTAGAGAAATAAGTCAAGACAGTTCTCATTCACAATATATTTTATATTGTTAGAACATGCATTTCCCTACAAAGAGTTGAGCACTAAAGATGCTATAAAAGCAGTTCATGGCACATGATTTCTCTGTCTCTCTCACACACACAAAATTCCACGATGGCGATCACATTACAAACTTCAGACATCCTCTCAGTAAAAGTCATTAAAAGAGTACATTTTAATGGCAGTTAGGGGGCAAGATGTACAGCTTTCTGCCCTTTGCGAATACTAGTTAGTGAAGGGTTTGTATTTAAGGTTTAGCCTACTAATGATTTGAACCAAAGAAAACATACCATAAAAGGCCTATATAGTATTCTTCACTACAGGGGTTTCTTTCCCATTGTCTGAGAGTTCGATTCCCGACTGTGTTGGCTTAATTATTACTTCAGGGACTAAAACGTAAATGTAACATTGGTGAAAGTATTCGGTTAGAATCCAAGACGGCATGTTTCTCAAATAGCATTGTTTTCTCTTGGTGCCAACTTGATATTGGTTAGCTTCAACATTAAAATAGGCAGTCGTTAAGACTCGTTATCAAACATGTCTTTGTGGTGAAAGGAGGGTCTTCTCCAACAACAATTTAGGGATAAGTCTATGTCACCTTACTGTCAGGGATTTACACTTAATTCAGATTTGAAATACATGAATATACATATAGTATAGAATTATGTCTACGGTTGTCCATGGACCTTATTCACCTCTTGGTTACATCTTGGATGTAAACTTCCCCATTGGGATTCCCCACCTAGCTAGTGTTTAGATCTAAGATGGATGCTAGGGGAATAAGGTACATTTCTGGAGTTGGATAGTCCCTTAAAAAGTTTGGCATACATAACTTAAACAGGCTAATTTCATACATTCACCCACATATTTAAACATTGAAAGATTAACATTGGCACAAGAAAAAAACATTGTATATTACATATTTATAGTGTGTGTGTGTGTGTGTGTGTGTGTGTGTGTGTGTGTGTGTGTGTGGGGTTATATTTCTATAGATTTCTATATCGGGGAGGGAGGGGGGACTTTGCCATCAACGATCAAATTGCATGCAACTGTTTCAGTGCAACCTAAAAATTAATAGAAATGCAAATAATATAAAAAACACATTTGAACACAAATATACAATATTCTGGGTTTTTTTCTCGTTGCTTGTTTCACGTGAGAGTTTGAAATCCCACGGAATCCAAAAATATATAAGGGTGCTGTTTTTAAAACAGGTCCTTGTTCTTCTTTAGGTTCCTCTGCTTCCAGCTGGGTAAGGCGTTGAACTCCACTCGACTCATCTCTAGAAGCACCTGCAAAACATTCCCAAGAGGACCTTTAGTTGGAAAGCACATCTGTGATTGAAAGACAAGATGGAATGGTCTTGATCATTTAAATCACAACATTCAAATCTCAATACAATTAAGCAATAGATCACGACAGGCTGTGGTATGTTCTCATTATACCACAGTTAAGGGGCGTTGTCTGTCCCTCCTGGCTGCCGCCAAAATGCGCGGCGGTTGCTATGCAACACACTGTAGCGTCCTTCAGAGAGAAGGCTAGAGACGGTAGCTCGGTTCGCCGGCAATTTAGCCTACTATCGAGCAGTTCACTCACCGTGTGCCTATTGCTTTACAACATTTCCACCCTCTCCATCAATCAACATATTTTTTAGGCTTCAGTGAACTATGCTATTGCTATTATATATAAATAAACAACAGTTCAAGTTAGGCGCGGAGTGATACGGAACTCCGTAAACTGAATGGCCGTCTTAAGGCTGCCCCACAATACACAATTTTTTTAATCTTATGAGATTTTTGAGTCGGAGTACACCGCACACATAAAGAGAATCTCAGCCGATTTGTTGCTCTCCGATCGTAAATACAAATACATACGATTCGAACACAAGACGGAACACTACACACTACAGGATCATCTTATCCGATAATTGCCCGCTGCAGGGCCGTGGAGGTAGAACTAGAGCAAGATCGCGTCAACAGTGAAAATGGATCAGTGTCTTTTGACAGCAGTTGTTTCCGCGGTGCTTATGCTTACATAATATCAGAGAATATCAGCGTCATTTCGGCCACGGCGCAATTAATGAATAAAGATCATAAACACGTCGGAAGAAAAAAAACATTTATTTTGACAGATGTGCCCGAAGTTACTACTTTACAACCTCGTTGATGACCAACATTTAGAAAAACATGTATAGGCCTACTTTTAATTCAGCCTTGGGTGAATTCGAAGCGTAGTGTGTTGGACTGTTTTCAAAACGGGCTTTTAGATTCAAATAAGTAATGCTGTGAGTCTGTAGCAAATCCTACATCGTTATTGTTGTAGTATTCAACCATTAGCAAGGTGACACTGATTTGCAAATACCATAGATAGACTGTATAATATTACCGTTAGTGAATTGCATAGGGGTCGATGTGAGCTCATGAATATTCATGAGCAAATGCAAACTGAATGGCTGTAAGTGTTCTGAGACATGGCTGCGAACCGGCAACTTTCAAAAAAAGTAGTGCCGGTTTGGTGACGGTTCCGTGCCGTGCCGCTGCCGTATCCAGTGGAATGGCCTACATTGACTATAATGGTTTCTAATGTCTTCGGCGAACGTTTTTATTGCCGTGCCGCTTCCGTGACGGTTCTGGTGGAAATTGCCCTTCACTCAACATTCCGAAAATATCTATCATGTTGGATAACCCCGATTTTGTGATCGGGTGCTCTTAGAGTTGATGAGATTCTATCTTTTTCGTCCCGATTCGGCTGCCATGGGAACGCCACCCCGATTCTCGTAAGGGGCAAATCGGGCACGATATCGGGACATTTATCTTGTAGTGTGGGGTGAGCTATAGCTGTGTGTATACGCTCATTATACAACAGTTGGGAACCAATCAGATCGCTTGATTTAAGCCACCCGTTTCATAAACACACATGAACACCTTAGAACATGTCTTCTTGTGCATATTGTGTCTATCATTTAATGGCCTCTTGTGTATTTGACGAGGGCGTGGCTAAGATGCTCTTACTTTGAAGTCCTGGTCGCCGAGGTAGTCCTCCAGGCGGAGGGGGTCCACGCCCTCGGGGAGGGGCTTCCTGGTCAGCTCCTCGATGGAGTACTGCTCCTTGCTCAGCTTGGACAGCACCTCCTTCACCAGCACCACCTTACTCCTAGACCCCTCCCCCTGCACACACGCACACACACACACACACACACACACACACACACACACACACACACGTCAGCATAGGTCTAGACCCCGTCTCCCACTGGGAGGATATTGTCCATAATCCTGCTGAATGAATTCAATATGAACACAATATGAATATAACCCACCTGTGGAGCGATAGAGGGGTCTTTCTCCCAGTAAGGGAATATATTGGTGAAGGTAAGGGGTTCACAGCCTGCCATGACCAGGTAGGCCAGCGGGGGGCGCCTTGGGTTCTTCTCTGTGAACACACAGAATGATAGAGACAGGTGAGCAGTATTAACAGTCAATGATATTCATCAGGGAAGATAAAGGCCAATCCAAGATTCAACACCAGAGCCAGCATCTGAATCATTTGTTTTCTCAGATCCTCATTCGATTTCAATTCAATTACATTTTATTTGTATAGCCCTTAAGCATAGGTTCAATCTCAAAGGGCTTAATATGCTATATATTTATGACCCCCCCCTGAATTAGCAAGGAAGGAAATGGGCCCTTCCTTCCCAGGTGGTGGTGGGTGATGGCCCTCTCACCTTTGCAGTACTGCAGCACAGTTTCCATGGCGCACTTCCTTTGGCTGTTCCAGCGCATCTTGGCGGAGCCAGCCAGCGTGGTGTCATCCGGCTTCCTGCCCTGCCACAGGTACACCTCCATGCGGTTGTCCAGAAGGAAGAGGGCTGCGGGCGGGGCAGGGGGAGGGCCGTCAACTCACCAATACATCTATCTCTACATGTATTAGTGCCACCATCGATACGTCCATACATTCCTTCCTATTGGAATCTCTCTATCCATCTACATGCATTACTGCGGCAATCTAAAGTTTGAGACGTGCATGACCATGACCACCAACATTCATTACCACTATTATCAACCATCACTATTAATCCATCAATCATATTTCCCACATTACTCTCCCACAAAAGTATGCATTAATCACTGCCACAATCTGTATATATCTACACATTGTTAACCCCATTATCTACAAATCTATACATTTATTAATCAAGTAATCAATAAATAGAAACATACATTACTTCTATAAACTATAATTCTATACATTCATTACGCCCATCATCTATAAATCTTCAAAGGCATGAAATCGAAACAAAGGTAAAAAAAAAACAACAGTTTCTACGTAGGCTTCTAGCTCTGTGTTTTCCTGTGCATGACGTCACTACTTCTGACGTCATGACTCTACGCAAGCCTTATGGGTCCATGCTAATATGCAATCTTAATAATAATAATAATCATGCACAATACAAAGCAATAACGCAAACTAGACATTAAGTAAATGTGGCTCTTCCTCTAGCCCATATACCCCGACCACCCTGGCCGCCGTACCTGGTTGCTGGGCGGAGTAGAGGTTCTCCTGGAGGAAGGGCATGGCCATGACACCCTCGGGGACGCGGGTGGGGCTGAGCTGCTCCTCCCCCCGGAACAGGCCCGAGCTGGCGTCCAGCCAGAAGAGGCGGGGCGTGTAGTTGTACTTCCCGGGGTCTACCAACCAAATCACACAAGAGATATTATTCACGTGTCACTTGGAAAGTCGTAATGACCACAAACAGCTCTGACACGGTTTCAGGTATCAGTGTTGTATCGAGTCTACAGTCTGGCTGTAGGCATCTTAAGAGTATCCACGGTAACCCTAACCGCTAACCCGCTAAGCTCAGGGGAGTGGGTAGACTGGTAACCGGAAAGTTGCTCCTTTGATCCCAGTCTCCTCCTAGCTGAGTGTCGAGGTGTCACTGAGCAAGACGCCTCACCCTGCTCTGCCCTGCTCCCGACAAGCTGGCTGTCGCCTTGCATGCTTGGCACCGCCGTCAGTGTGTGTGTGTGTGTGTGTGTGTGTGTGTGTGTGTGTGTGTGTGTGTGTGTGTGTGTGTGTGTGTGTGTGTGTGTGTGTGTGTGTGTGTGTGTGTGTGTGTGTGTGTGTGTGTGTGTGTGTGTGTGTGTGTGCGCGTGCGTGTGTGTGCGTGCGTGTGCATGAATGGGTGAATGTTAGGCAATATTGTATAAGTGCTTTGAGTGGCCACTGGCTAGAAAACCGCTGTATAAATGCAGTCCGTTA
>NW_028177491.1:74871-98624 GCF_964030765.1 Micromesistius poutassou | reverse complement strand
GGTGGTGTGTCTCTATCTCCATAGCTCTAGGTGGTGTGTGTCTCTATCTCCATAGCTCTAGGTGGTGGTGTGTCTCTATCTCCATAGCTCTAGGTGGTGTGTCTCTATCTCCATAGCTCTAGGTGGTGTGTCTCTATCTCCATAGCTCTAGGTGGTGGTGTGTCTCTATCTCCATAGCTCTAGGTGGTGGTGTGTCTCTATCTCCATAGCTCTAGGTGGTGGTGTGTCTCTATCTCCATAGCTCTAGGGTGGTGTGTCTCTATCTCCATAGCTCTAGGTGGTGTGTCTCTATCTCCATAGCTCTAGGTGGGTGTGTCTCTATCTCCATAGCTCTAGGTGGTGGTGTGTCTCTATCTCCATAGCTCTAGGTGGTGGTGTGTCTCTATCTCCATAGCTCTAGGTGGTGGTGTGTCTCTATCTCCATAGCTCTAGGTGGTGTGTCTCTATCTCCATAGCTCTAGGTGGTGTGTCTCTATCTCCATAGCTCTAGGTGGTGGTGTCTCTATCTCCATAGCTCTAGGTGGTGTGTCTCTATCTCCATAGCTCTAGGTGGTGGTGTGTCTCTATGTCCATAGCTCTAGGTGGTGTGTCTCTATCTCCATAGCTCTAGGTGGTGGTGTGTCTCTATCTCCATAGCTCTAGGTGGTGTGTCTCTATCTCCATAGCTCTAGGTGGTGGTGTCTCTATCTCCATAGCTCTAGGTGGTGGTGTGTCTCTATGTCCATAGCTCTAGGTGGTGGTGTGTCTCTATGTCCATAGCTCTAGGTGGTGGTGTCTCTATCTCCATAGCTCTAGGTGGTGGTGTGTCTCTATGTCCATAGCTCTAGGTGGTGGTGTGTCTCTATGTCCATAGCTCTAGGTGGTGTGTCTCTATCTCCATAGCTCTAGGTGGTGGTGTGTCTCTATCTCCATAGCTCTAGGTGGTGTGTCTCTATCTCCATAGCTCTAGGTGGTGGTGTGTCTCTATGTCCATAGCTCTAGGTGGTGTGTCTCTATCTCCATAGCTCTAGGTGGTGGTGTGTCTCTATCTCCATAGCTCTAGGTGGTGGTGTGTCTCTATCTCCATAGCTCTAGGTGGTGGTGTGTCTCTATCTCCATAGCTCTAGGTGGTGGTGGTGTCTCTATCTCCATAGCTCTAGGTGGTGGTGTGTCTCTATGTCCATAGCTCTAGGTGGTGTGTGTCTCTATCTCCATAGCTCTAGGTGGTGTGTCTATCTCCATAGCTCTAGGTGGTGGTGTGTCTCTATCTCCATAGCTCTAGGTGGTGGTGTGTCTCTATCTCCATAGCTCTAGGTGGTGTGTCTCTATCTCCATAGCTCTAGGTGGTGTGTGTCTCTATCTCCATAGCTCTAGGTGGTGTGTCTATCTCCATAGCTCTAGGTGGTGTGTGTCTCTATCTCCATAGCTCTAGGTGGTGTGTCTCTATCTCCATAGCTCTAGGTGGTGGTGTGTCTCTATCTCCATAGCTCTAGGTGGTGGTGTGTCTCTATCTCCATAGCTCTAGGTGGTGGTGTGTCTCTATCTCCATAGCTCTAGGTGGTGTGTCTCTATCTCCATAGCTCTAGGTGGTGGTGTGTCTCTATCTCCATAGCTCTAGGTGGTGGTGTGTCTCTATCTCCATAGCTCTAGGTGGTGTGTCTCTATCTCCATAGCTCTAGGTGGTGGTGTGTCTCTATCTCCATAGCTCTAGGTGGTGGTGTGTCTCTATCTCCATAGCTCTAGGTGGTGTGTCTCTATCTCCGTAGCTCTAGGTGGTGGTGTGTCTCTATGTCCATAGCTCTAGGTGGTGGTGTGTCTCTATCTCCATAGCTCTAGGTGGTGGTGTGTCTCTATCTCCGTAGCTCTAGGTGGTGGTGTGTCTCTATGTCCATAGCTCTAGGTGGTGGTGTGTCTCTATCTCCATAGCTCTAGGTGGTGGTGTCTCTATCTCCATAGCTCTAGGTGGTGGTGTCTCTATCTCCATAGCTCTAGGTGGTGTGTCTCTATGTCCATAGCTCTAGGTGGTGGTGTGTCTCTATCTCCATAGCTCTAGGTGGTGTGTCTCTATCTCCATAGCTCTAGGTGGTGGTGTGTCTCTATCTCCATAGCTCTAGGTGGTGTCTCTATCTCCATAGCTCTAGGTGGTGTGTCTCTATCTCCATAGCTCTAGGTGGTGTGTCTCTATCTCCATAGCTCTAGGTGGTGTGTCTCTATCTCCATAGCTCTAGGTGGTGGTGTGTCTCTATGTCCATAGCTCTAGGTGGTGTGTCTCTATCTCCATAGCTCTAGGTGGTGTGTCTCTATCTCCATAGCTCTAGGTGGTGGTGTGTCTCTATGTCCATAGCTCTAGGTGGTGTGTGTCTCTATCTCCATAGCTCTAGGTGGTCTCTCTATCTCCATAGCTCTAGGTGGTGTGTCTCTATCTCCATAGCTCTAGGTGGTGTGTCTCTATCTCCATAGCTCTAGGTGGTGTGTCTCTATCTCCATAGCTCTAGGTGGTGGTGTGTCTCTATCTCCATAGCTCTAGGTGGTGTGTCTCTATGTCCATAGCTCTAGGTGGTGGTGTGTCTCTATCTCCATAGCTCTAGGTGGTGGTGTGTCTCTATGTCCATAGCTCTAGGTGGTGTGTCTCTATCTCCATAGCTCTAGGTGGTGGTGTGTCTCTATGTCCATAGCTCTAGGTGGTGGTGTGTCTCTATCTCCATAGCTCTAGGTGGTGGTGTGTCTCTATCTCCATAGCTCTAGGTGGTGTGTCTCTATCTCCATAGCTCTAGGTGGTGTGTCTCTATCTCCATAGCTCTAGGTGGTGTGTCTCTATCTCCATAGCTCTAGGTGGTGGTGTGTCTCTATCTCCATAGCTCTAGGTGGTGTGTGTCTCTATGTCCATAGCTCTAGGTGGTGGTGTGTCTCTATCTCCATAGCTCTAGGTGGTGTGTCTCTATCTCCATAGCTCTAGGTGGTGTGTCTCTATCTCCATAGCTCTAGGTGGTGGTGTGTCTCTATCTCCATAGCTCTAGGTGGTGGTGTGTCTCTATCTCCATAGCTCTAGGTGGTGGTGTGTCTCTATCTCCATAGCTCTAGGTGGTGGTGTGTCTCTATGTCCATAGCTCTAGGTGGTGGTGTGTCTCTATGTCCATAGCTCTAGGTGGTGGTGTGTCTCTATGTCCATAGCTCTAGGTGGTGGTGTGTCTCTATCTCCATAGCTCTAGGTGGTGTGTGTCTCTATCTCCATAGCTCTAGGTGGTGGTGTGTCTCTATCTCCATAGCTCTAGGTGGTGGTGTGTCTCTATGTCCATAGCTCTAGGTGGTGGTGTGTCTCTATCTCCATAGCTCTAGGTGGTGTGTCTCTATCTCCATAGCTCTAGGTGGTGTGTCTCTATCTCCATAGCTCTAGGTGGTGTGTGTCTCTATCTCCATAGCTCTAGGTGGTGGTGTGTCTCTATGTCCATAGCTCTAGGTATACCGTGAGTGTCTTCAGTTCCTCTCTGAGCCTCTGAGCCTCTTGTCTCAGACGCTGTAGCTCCGCCTCCTGCAGCTGAAGGGACGTCAGAAACATCACAACATTTAGTACACACATTGTGTACACACATTAAGTACACACATTTAGTGCACACATTAAGTACACACATTAAGTACACACATTAAGTACACACATTTAGTGCACACATTTAGTGCACACATTGTGTACACACATTGTGTACACACATTGTGTACACACATGAAGTACACACATTGTGTACACACATTGTGTACACACATGAAGTACACACATTGTGTACACACATTGTGTACACACATGAAGTACACACATGAAGTACACACTTCCCTCAAAGAAAGGTTAAAGGTCCCGTGATGCGCCACCAGGTGTGAGTGTGATTGGCCGTTACAAGCCGGTTTGGGAAAGGGTTAGCCCTTAACCCTTAACCCTTAACCCCCTAACCCTGCCCCTTATGACATCACAGGTGGGCGTGTCCGCCTGTGATGTGTGATTTTCCAAAAACGGCCGATCACACTCACACCTGGTGGTGGGCGTGTGACACACCAGGTGACCGTTAACACCTCGTTAAAGCAGCCCTAACGAGGCCCCCAGGTACCTCCTGGCGGCCTTCAGGCTCCTGGCTCTCCCTCTGGGCCCCGGGGCCCCGCTGCAGCTCCTGGAGCATCTCGGCGTTCTCCAGGCAGCGGCGCGTGTGCTGCAGCGACAGGACCTCCAGCTCCTCGCGCACGGCCTGGAGCTCCTTCCTGCCGAGAGCAAGACACCGAGCCCCGACGCACGACGCACAACGCACGACACACAACGCACAACGCATGACACACACACACGACACGCACACGACACACACGCACGACACACACACACACGACGCACGACACGATACACGACACACACGACACACACACACACACACACATACACACACACACACACACACGACACACACACACACACACACGACACACACACACACGACACACGCACACGACACACACACACACACACACACGACACACACACACACGACACACGACACACACACACACACATGACACACACGACACACACACACGACACACACACACACACACACAACACACGCACCACACACACGACACACACGACACACACGACACACACACACACACACCACACACCACACACACACACACGACACACACAACACACACACACGACACACATACACAACACACAACACACACGACACACACGACACACACACACACGACACACACACACGACACACACACACACACACACACACACACACACAACACGGCCACAGAGTGAGGTCAGATTCACTACACCGTTCCAATGAGGATCCTCTGGATGGATGGATGACATAAAGACGTTCATGTTTGTACTGTATATATACTATATTATAATGTATATAATGTATATATACTGTATATACTGTACACTGCATTTGATTTGACACAAAGCGCGGCTCCTCACTGGTGCTCGGCGTGCAGCCGGGCGACGTCGCCGCTCTCCAGGAGCTGCTGGGACCTCTGGCTCCTCCTCAGCTCCTCCTGGTGCGTCCGCTTCATCGCCGCGACCGCTGCTCCCCCCCCAAACAGTTCAGCGTCTTTAGTGACGGCCGGCCACCCTCCAGGCTACCACGGAGGCTACCACGGAGGCTACCACAGAGGCTACCACGGAGGCTACCACAGAGGCTACCACGGAGGCTACCACAGAGGCTACCACGGAGGCTACCACGGAGGCTACTACAGAGGCTACCACAGAGGCTACCACGGAGGCTACCACAGAGGCTACCACAGAGGCTACCACGGAGGCTACCACGGAGGCTACCACAGAGGCTACCACGGAGGCTACAGATGCTACATCAGATGCTACGACAGATGGTATGACAGATGCTACGTCAGATGCTATGACAGATGCTACGTCCAATGCTAGGTCAGATGCTACTACAGATGCTACCACAGATGCTACGTCAGATGCTACGACAGATGCTACTACAGAGGCTACCACAGAGGCTACCACAGAGGCTACTACAGAGGCTACTACAGATGCTACCACAGAGGCTACCACAGAGGCTACCACAGAGGCTACTACAGAGGCTACCACAGAGGCTACTACAGATGCTACGACAGATGCTACCACAGAGGCTACGACAGATGCTACTACAGATGCTACGTCAGATGCTACCACAGATGCTACGTCAGATGCTACGACAGAGGCTACGACAGAGGCTACTACAGATGCTACGACAGATGCTACGTCAGATGCTACGACAGATGCTACCACAGAGGCTACGACAGATGCTACTACAGATGCTACGTCAGATGCTACTACAGATGCTACGACAGATGCTACGTCAGATGCTACGACAGATGCTACGACAGATGCTACATCAGATGCTACGACAGATGGTATGACAGATGCTACGTCAGATGCTATGACAGATGCTACGTCCAATGCTAGGTCAGATGCTACTACAGATGCTACCACAGATGCTACGTCAGATGCTACGACAGATGCTACTACAGATGCTACGTCAGATGCTACTACAGATGCTACAACAGATGCTACGTCAGATGCTATGACAGATGCTACGACAGATGCTACATCAGATGCTACGACAGATGCTATCACAGATGCTACGTCAGATGCTATGACAGATGCTACGTCCAATGCTAGGTCAGATGCTACTACTTCAGATGCTAGGTCAGATGCTACATCAGATGCTAGGTCAGATGCTACTACAGATGCTACGACAAATGCTACATCAGATGCTACGTCAGATGCTACGACAGATGCTACGTCAGATGCTATGACAGATGCTACGTCCAATGCTAGGTCAGATGCTAGGTCAGATGCTACATCAGATGCTAGGTCAGATGCTAGGTCAGATGCTACTACTTCAGATGCTACGTCTGATGCTAGGTCAGATTCTATGTCAGATGCTACGTCAGATGCTACGTCACATGCTACGTCTGATTCTAGGTCAGATGCTACGTCCGATGCTAGGTCCGATGCTACGTCACATGCTCAGCCAGATGCTACGTCCGATGCTAGGTCAGATGCTACGTCCGATGCTACGCCAGACGCTCCTCCGCTTACCTGCCATGGTGGCGGCGGTCTCCTCCTCCAGCAGCTCCTCCTTCTCCTTGAGGAGCTCCGCCACCTCTCGCTGGTGCTGCTGCCGCAGGTCCTCCACCAGGCGCTGGTACATCTCCTCCATGGCGCTGATCCCCTGGTCGCACGAGGCCTTCGGGGGAAAACAAACACCACGGTTATCGATCGTGCTTCACGGCTGTACGGCAAATGTTTTGATGGTCTACTATCTCTAGAGCCTGCTGGTTTGTGGATCACATGGACGAATGGAATGCCCCCCCCCATGATTTATTCACCTTTAGTTTTTCAAAGTCTGCCTGGTAAGCCTTCCTCATGGTCGAGGTGTCGTCGCTCATCTGGCCGCCTCCACTCCGCTCCGCTCCTGCCGTCTGGAACTCCGTCTCCAGCTCCGCCTGCTGCCCGTCTGGTCTCTCTACGGAGGACGGTTCCTCTGGTCCGACCGGCTCCGTGCCTGCGTCGGGTTTGCTCGGGTCTGACGGCGAGGTGCCGGAGTCAGAAACGGAAACGGAGGCGGACTTGGAGAAGTAGACCACCAGGTGTTTCATCTCCTCCTCGTGGATGTGCTGCAGCTCCCGGATCTTTTCTTGGAACTGCTTCTCCAGTTTGACGATCCTCTCCTTGTGGTCGTTCTCGATGGTCTGGATGTTCTCCAGGAGCTGCTGGTTGCCGGCCTCTGCGACCGTTCTCTTCTGTTCGAGTTCCTCCAGCTGCGTTCTGAGGACGGTCTTCTCCTGTCTCAGCTGCTCCAGGTCCCGGCTGAAGCGTTTCTGCTCCTCCAGAAGAACCGCTTCCTGCTCTTGGCTCTGTGCTCGCAGGCGGTCGTGCTCCTCCTTGCGTTGCTGCATTTCTAGATTGAAGTCCAAGTAAAGTCGGTCATAAAGGTAGATCAATATGGCCTGTTCCCGCACCCACTTAGAGTCCACAGTGGAAGGATTGTCCATGTTTTGGTCAACACTGCCCTCACTGCCTGCTTCTGTATCGCAGAGCTCCTTGCAGAGTTTGCGTAAGGTTTGAGCCCTTCTTTGGAGCTGGGCTACGAGTCTAGCTTCCACTTGTTGTTCTTTGTCCTCCTTTTCCTTGTTTATGGACTCGCTGGCCTCTTCTCCGCCCCCGTCTTCTGGATCTACTTGCTCTTCGTGAGCAGCAAACTCGGGCGGCCAAACATCTGCCGAGCTTGTCTTAATTGATGAGGCTGGATCAGGACACTTTTCCTGGGCTTGCAAGCAGGTTTCATATTGCCACTGCAATTTAAAAGCCGTGTAAATAACCTCTGCCTCAGCACACACTCTGCCAATGGCGCCTTTCAGAGACTCGCTGCTGTCTAGTTCCTTCTTTAAATCTATTCTCTGAGATGTCAAGCGTTTTAACCTTTGCACAACATCTCCAACATGGGTACTTGGCTCCAGTTGTAAAAGGGCCATGCCTTCTCTGTTCTGTAGGGCAAGGGTCATCTTTTCTACCAGTAGTGCTTCGTTCGTCAACAGTCTGCCAACACTCCCTGCTAGGACCTCCGAAGCACCGTCACTGAGGATGACCATCTCATCCCCTGTTGATACCTCATTCCTGTTGATCCTACTCTCCTCTCTGATGGAATAGTACGACTCCTGCTGTTGTTCTTCTGCGTTCTTCTCCCCCTGATGGAGGCAGGCCGCTACGGTGGCGAGTTGTTTCTCCAGCTCTGTGGCGTCGATTCTGTTGTGGCCGTCTTTGAGATTGTGATGCAGAGCAAACAGCGTCTGCCTCGCTGCCTCCACCGTCGTCAGCGCGGCCTGGAACGTGTGGACCAGCAGCCTGGAGCGGCTCTCCGTCTGGTGGGCGAAGCGCTGGTTCTGCTTGGCCTGTTTGTGGAGCAGCAGGCTGAGGTGCTGCGCGGTGGCTTTGCTCTGAGTGAGCTGAGAGCAGAGGTGAGGGTCCTGGCAGATCATGTGACTCTGATGGTCCTCCAGTCTTTGGGTGATGTTCCTCAGCTTCTCCTCTGTGACGTACAGCTTTGTCTCGAGGACCTGGATCACGGCCATGAACCTGTCCTGGTCCTCTTCGTTTGTGACAAAGTACTGAAACGAGGGGTCGATTGAACGAGACCTGCTTCTGGCGTGTTCTTCATCGGATGGATCGATGTTCTGCTGTGTGATCTCTGTGGCGTTCGGACTGGTGGACGTCAGGCTGTTGGACCGAACCTTAGGAACGCCATTGGTCATATCGCGAGGGGCTTCGTCCTTCTGCATTTGGTCATAATTCACCGATATCACAGACCGGTCCTGCTCAGAAGAAGCACACGTGCTTACCTTCAGCACCTCGCTGAGTTTAACCTCTGTCTCTTCCAGACTGTTCCCCAAGATCTCCATCTTCACCAAGACCTCGCTGAGCTCCTGCTCCTTGCGGTCCAGAAGCCTCTCGTAACCTTCCCGTATCTCCTGCAGCTCTCCCTCCCGTTCCTCCACCTTTCCTACCGCCAGCTGCAGGTCCTCGCTCACCCGCTCAAACGAGTGCTCTAGGTTGTAGTAGTCTGTCTCCTCTGTCTTCAGGCGCTTCTGCAACCTGCTCACCTCCGCGTCCACCTCAGCCAGCTGGTTCTCCAGCTCCTGGCAGTGGCACCGGAGCTGCTCTCGCTCCTCCTGTAGCGCCTGCACAGCGGCCACCGTGCACGCCAGCTCCTCCTGGAGCTGCTGCTGAGCCTCGTGGATGTCCCTGGTCCACGAGGGGCCTTTGCTCAGAGTTTGCAGCTGCTGCTCTGCTCTGTCCAGTCTCTCCTGGAGGTCCAGGGAGTGACACTCTGCCTGGTCCAGGCCGGAGGCCAGCCTCCGGCGCTCTCGGTCCTGGCTCTCCTGCAGGAGCACCAGGTGCTTCTGCAGGCGGACCTCCTTCTGGGCTTGCGCCTCCTCGTTGGAGCGCAGGCGAAGCGTGACCTCCTGCAGCCGCTCCCTCAGGCGGTCCGCCTCCGCCTGGACGGCCCGGTGGCCCTGCGCCTCCTGCTGCAGCTTCAGCAGGGAGCTCGCCGCCTCCTCTCTCCTCTGGTCCTCGCTCTGCTGCAGCTGGGACCGCAGAGATGAGATCTGACTCTCCCACTCCTCCCGGCGGTCCTGAGGGTGCTCCTTGCGGTCCTTCTCCAGCTGGACGCAGGCGGGAGCGGCGGCGGCGGTGTCGCCGGTGAGCTGCAGCTGGGACTGCTGCGCCCACAGCTCCACCCTCCTGCGGAGCTCCGCCTCTTTGGCCTCCTCCTCTGGCCTCCGCCTCTGATCCGCCAGCTGGTGGCCGAGGTCGTGGTTGATCCTCTGCAGCCGGTGGAAGGCAGTCGCTTGCGAACTCGGTGAACTTGATGCGCCGTTCTGAAAGAAGACATTTTACACCTTGTGAAGGGAGATATTTCTGAACGATTTTGCAATTCGCTTTTTTACTAAAATTTTTTTGACGAATGTAGCCTGTTAGGGCACGTCTAGTCACACATCAGACTTTAGATTAATATAATTATTATTGTATATATTATAAAGTGATCTGAAGTCTGATGGCAGATGAGCTCAAATCTGGGTGAACCGGGCGATTCAACTTTCACTTTAATTTTTGTTCTGACCAATCGTGTCAAAATCCCATCGCCGGAAAAAAATTCACGGTTCACTAAACACATAAAATACATCTCTGAGATACTGTCTCTCTCTCTGCATCGTACCTGAAGGTCCCCCGCTAGGAGGTACTGTCTCTCTCTCTCCAGCTGGTCCTGCAGGTTCTTGTTCAGCTGCTGCAGGCGCGTCAGCTCCGTCTGGGTTTGGTCCAGCTGTGAACCGGCCAGGGGACGTAAAAAAAAAAACAGGGAATAAGTTAATCAGTGCAGAGCGAACGAAAAAAGGACTGAAACGGTAAAAAACAAAAGTTTGTTGGCCCCCCCCGACAGACACAGACATAGATCCCACCTCCTTCAGAAGCTGTCCGGTTTTCGTCTCAGTCGTGGGTTTCTCCTTCCCCTCGTGTGTGGTGCCACGGGCGGAGCTGACGGAGGCTGAGGGCTCCACCTCAGCCTCGCCCCCTTCAGCCTCGCCTCCTTCAGCCTCACCCCCTTCAGCCTCACCCCCTTCAGCCCCGCCCCCCTCAGTCCCGCCTGGCGGAGGCTCCGGCGGTCCTGTGGATCCGTCACCTCCTGACCCCGGAGACTCCACCGCACCACCGCAGGGGTCCGCCGCCCCTGGGGTGTAGACGACACATAAATAAATAAATAAAGCCGACAGAGGATTAACGACCTGGAGGAGGACTCGTTAAGAACACATACACACAACACAACACTCTGCTCGGCATCATCCCGCCTGACGCTGCCGTTCATCCTCTCACCTGGATGTGAGGGTGTGGCGACGAGCGGACGCCGGTGACACGCGGCCTGCTCCTCCTCTGGCTCCTCCTCCTCCTCCTCCTCCTCTGGCTCCTCCTCCTCCTCCAGGTAGGGCAGCCCCCTGGAGACCGACGAGGAGGAGCGGGCCGACGGGCTGCCAGAGTCGGAGGAGGCGGAGACGGTGGGGGAAGGAGACCCCGACAGCGGCGGCTCCGTCGCCGCCGCCGCTGGCTCCCGGGCCTCCTCCTCCTCCTCCTCCTCCTCCTCCTCCTCCTCTTCTTCCGGAGGCTGTCGGCACGCGGGGTCACATGACTCCGGTCGTCGGTGGTGGGCCTCCGGTGGGTCACGTGACCCGCGGCGCACGGCCCGCCTGCCGCCGGCTTGCCCCCCCGAGGACTTGGGAGAAACGCTGCGTTGTGAGGAGACACAGAGAAGCGTGGGGGGCTTTAACCTCCTGGTCCAGCCGTCAGTCAGGAGACACCGGTGTGAGGAACGCCCCCTGACACACAGAGAGCATCCAGCCCCACCGGATCCCTGGGCCTACGGACGCGTGTTCTGTTGTTGTTAAAGCTGCCTCCCTCCTCCCTCCTCTCTCCTCTCCCCCCCCCCCCCTGCTTAGCACCGGGGGGGGGGGAGGCATTGGGAGGAGTTCCCAGCATGCGATGGTGCTGTGTGGTGCAGTGTTTAGTGTGGATAACCTGATGAGCCTTTACTTTTGGCAGAACTAACCGCCGTAGACAAGTTCTGTGTACGGGGTCGGACGGATCTCGGACGGGCTATCGATTACTGAGTGGCTGGCGACGTTCCCTCAACGTTCTCTCCAGAGTCGGGGCTTTCTTAAGACCTGAGTCCTTTTCTATAAGGGTTAACTGTGATAAAGAATAACACATACACACACACACACACACACACACACACACACACACACACACACACACAGGTTTGAGCGGATACATAAACGATAAAGAGTAGGTCTTCCCCTTACCCCTTGACCTCTCGGTTGAGGTCAGGCCTCACGTTGTTCAGCACCGCCTGGACCCAGTTCTGTCTGGTCCCGAAGGTCAGCGCGCACAGCGTGTGCACTCCGTCTCTGGTCTGGGAACACGAACACACACACACACACACACACAGCTGGCATGTCAGCCGGGCAGCGATGACATAACACGCTACAGTAAATGTTACGGTCGGGACCGTCACTCACATGGAGCTGGAAGCCGTAGTTCTTGTGAGCAGGGTACTCTGTGATGTCATAACAGGTGAACAGGTCCATCTCCCCGTCCGCCTCATCCGCCTGAAACACACCAGCTCAGGTCAGGACCAGAGGTCAGACCCTCTGACCTTCTGACCTTCTGACTAGGGATGGGTCAGAATATTTGATTATTCGTTCCCGAGGGTCAAAGTCGATTTTCAACATTTGGACCGTTAACATTTTTTCCCATTCAAATAAACAAGAATTAACGGACGGAACTAATGTTGGTTCTGTAGCACTATTAGTTTATTATTATTATTATTATTAATCATGTACAGAAAAACAATACACAAGCATAAATATTGATGTGATTTCTTGCCGATGATCCATGGCTGCCTTTTGTGAATGTCGGCACACATCGAATAATCGATCATTCGTTCATAACCACCCACTGATTATTCAACCATGAAAAATTGGAGTTATTCACATCCCTACTTCTGACCCTCTGACCTCCTGACCTTCTGACCCTCTGACCTCCTGACCTCCTGACCTTCTGACCCTCTGACCTCCTGACCTCCTGACCTTCTGACCCTCTGACCCTCTGACCTCCTGACCTTCTGACCCTCTGACCTCCTGACCTCTGACCTTCTGACCCTCTGACCCTCTGACCTCCTGACCTCTGACCTTCTGACCCTCTGACCCTCTGACCTCCTGACCTCTGACCCTCTGACCCTCCTGATGGGAGGTGGTGGGTCCGAGGCTACTGACAGGGACACACAAACCTCTTCAGCCGCGGGGTCCCGGTAGAAGCTGAGGGTCTGGTGGGCCAGTACGAACCAGTGTCTCTGCCACTGCACGGGAGGAAACCAGAGTCACTGGGAGCGCTGGGATTCGCCCTCGTCAGACTTAAGATAGCTGAATTCTGTTTTGCATTTTTTATAAAGAGGAGGAGACGCATCAGGGAGGGACCATTCAATCCATTCATCTGTTCATCCGTTCATCTGCTGTTCTTCCATCCGTCCATAGATTCACCTGTCCCTCTGAGTCCTGGCGCATCATCCATCCTTTCTTGTGATTGGCTGCTTCAGCCTGCAGGGAACAAACTGATATTCAGCGCAATATCCCCCCAAACTGTTTATGCACGCCCCTCCAGAACGAGCTTATTGTACAGCGGTGGATCTCGATGACCAGCAGGGGGCAGCAGAACCCACCGGGACGGGGTCCACTGTGGGAGAGGAGCTCAGAACGGAGCGGTCCACAGCGCGGATATAGAATAGAATAGAATGCCTTTATGTCTCACTATACAAGTACAATGAGATTAAAAGGCTCTTTATATTATAAACTCTGACAAAGAGCCGCTCGGTTACCGAGACTTCTGGATTCAAATCCCTGAGAAAGTCACTCGTTGTTTAAGGATATTCTTTATCCACATATTATCCCCACAAAGTTACAGTTTGCTGCTCCCATTAAAGTGAGGTACCCTCGGTTGGTTGTGGTGGGACGAGTCCGTCAGCTGGTCGGCCTCACTGCGGGAGACGCTGCCCACCTGAGATCTGAGGAGGAGAACAACAGAGAACCACGGAGACATCAGGAGCCTTGAGAGAACCACGGGAGAACCACAGAGAACCACAGAGAGAGAACCACAGGAGAACCACAGAGCCGGTCTGCTGCGTCCGAGGGGAGCCCCGTGGAGCGCGTCAGGTCGCGGGGTCTGAGGTGAAGCTCACCCGGGGGTCGAGCAGGAGGAGGAGGAGGAGGAGGAGGAGTGGGGGGGTCCACGTCGGACTCGGGTGTTCGGCATGACGCGTGCGGACGGGGGTTCTGCAAACACAACCGCACGTTGGGTCACGGGTCACGGCGGCTCACTTTTTGGGATAAAGTTGCGTCATTTCTTATTACTGAGTTCTGTGTCTTCTTTCTACTTTATTACTGTTGCGTTGTCACCGTGTATGAGACTACAAAGACTAATTAATTACTTAGAGTAGGCCTACAGTAGAGCAGAATAAGGTTAAAGCTAGAATGTAAACATAAGTCATAGTAGGCTAATAATAATACCGTACAAAACAATCACCAAATAAATAGATCGCACACGCGGCTCATGCGTAAATGTGACTTAAAACGTAAGACAAGACGGACCGAGCGCAGCCGAGTGTCCTACCGTCCCTGGCGGCTCCCTGGTCCAGCCGGCTCAGCGAGCGGTAGCTCCTGAGCGGCCCGGCGGAAGGCGGCGGGAGGGACGGGGAGCTGCGGCTGGACGCCGGGTCGGCCCCTCGGCCCTCGGCTCTCCGGCCCCGGCCGCCGCCGCCGCTGCTGCCCTGCTTGGAGCTGCCGGTGCCGCTGCTGGAGGCGGTGGGGGCGGTGTGTGTGGTGGTACCCACGTTCCCGCTGCTGCTGCTGCTGCTGCTGCTGCCCCCTGAACCGGTGCTCCTGCTGCTTTCACGACCACCACCAGACCCGCTGTTCCTCCGAGCGCTGCCTCCTCCTCCTCCTCCACCAGCAGCCGGGTTACCTTCACCCTCTCCGGCGGGCGCTGCGGACGGGTCTCGGTCCTATCCCGGAGCAGAAAGAGGAGGGGGGGGGGGTGGGGGGGTGAGAGGGGAATCCACACACACACACACACACACACACACACACACACACACACACACACACACACACACACACACACACACACACACACACAGAGCAGACAACAGGGACAGCTATTCCGCCCAGTGTTAAATGGTGCGTAAAGCTTTAACACCTCTGCTTACCAAACGTCTTCTGAGGCACTCGTTGTCCAACCTTAGAGAGTATCTTTTAATCCCTGGGATCTTTTAATTTGCTTAAGTGCCATGCATCAAACACACGCACGCACACGCACACACACACACACACACACACACACACACACACACACACACACACACACACACACACAGACGCACGCGCGCACAGGCACAGCCACTGCTTAATCACCGATGAGTCGAGTCAATTCCAATCTGCGAGAGCGAGGCGTGACCTCTCCCCAATGCGGAGCCTTCGACGTTCACATAAATCTGGACCGGACCGCATGGCGGAGGATCATTGAGCCGAAGACTGGAGCGGAGTCAGGACTCTCTGGGTCAAGACTCCGTGAGTCTCCCGATACCGAGTCCTGACTCAGCAGCATCAACGCGCTCCCGTCTCATAACTATCCGTCTTCTTCTTCTTTTTGTGAGTTAACTGTTGTTGTGCATTTGGGGGTAAACGTGTATGAACTCCATACCTGTACCTTGTAGGCAGTCATTTAAACAGATAGACAGGGTGAAACCAAAACGTGATGAGCATGCTGCTGATGATAACTCACCCGTTTCTTGGGCGTCGGTTTGGGGGCCGATGCCTCGTGGCCTCTGCGGAACAGAGTGGAACACAGAGTGGTGACACGTTCTCAATGTAACCAGAAACAAACAGAACAGACTAGGAATGGAATTCCGCTTTTCGAAACTAGAAAACCAAAATACACGCTGATGCTAATCAAATGGAATGTTATTTATATGTTAAGTATGATGTATAAAAAAAAAAAAAAAAAAAAAAAAAGATACATCAATTCTAATGTGTGTCATCATTTGATTAATTGTGTCAATTATAATAAATCGATTCCCAAATCTAAATTATTCTGAACGTTATGTTTACATTACATACACATTGAGACCACAGCCTGGTGGTATTGAGTTTAGGCCCAATCGGGGAGTCCATGTCGGAGTATTATAACCAGGATCCGTTGCCTAAAACACGAGTCTCACTCAGAAGAGCGTTCGGCCATAAACGTACTCACTTCAGTTTCTTCGACATTACTCCAAACCAGTCCTGTTGTAGTCCATGGAGATTGGTCCCAGAGTGCCGGGACGTTCTTCACATGAAGCGCATTGTGCTCCTAGGAACAGGAGAAGAACATGGAACCATAATAACAAGGTGTGTGTGTTGGTGTGTGTGTGCGCGCACACACACACACACACACACACACACACACACACACACACACACACACACACACACACACACCTAATCCAACAGAGGAGTTGACACAATCCATTAGTTTGGTGGGATTAGGAGAAACAGCTTTAGGGAGGGAGACGCGTTAATGAAGCTGACAGACTCCTGCTTCTGTCTGGGAACATGCAGACCAGGACCAGCAGAAGGTTCTGGTTTTACCTCTAGAACTTAGAACTTTAATTTCAGTGCGGGTTAGTCTCCAACTGTCCACTGCTCTACTTTATAATAGAACAGGACTCCATGATGGCACAACTTGTAAATAATGGAGGCATCCATAGTTAACAGATTGTTGGAGATATATATATTTATTTATTTATATATATTTCAGTATATATATTCAGTATATATCAGTATAAATCATTGTGTAAGCTCTGGCAGTCTATGTTAAGATGAAATAGACATTCATTGTGTCCCTTTGGTTAACTATTGAAGATTTTTTTATTATTATTATTATTTGTATTATCATTTAATTTAAGATTGATTGAGTTATATTAAGGTCATATCAATGTCATAATGCATATTCATTTGCAGTCTAAATTGGTCCAATATATTATCTTAAACAAGGTTAATAATTAAACCAACCACGTGCTTACAGTTTCAACTACAGCTGAAATGTGATAAACTGCTTCAGTACAGAAACATATGGCACTTCTGGGAGATCAAACGATTGAGCGGCCATGGTGATGGAAATCCCATCCTTTGCAATAAAACAGCAGAAATAGCCTGTTCTGTCACACCGTGGCCCATGCTGGTATTTAGCGCGTCTCTCTGGCGCCACCTGGCGTCCAGGCGAGGCCCCGCTCCTCCCATTGGCCCGCCGTCACGTGACCCCACAGCTGATTTCCCTGTAGTGTTTTGCTTCTGGTGTCCATGAATCTGTTTGGGCCATTTCTCACTGCTCAAGCTCCGTCCTGGCCCAGCAGTCCCCCCGCTCAACATCCTCCGGAGCAGCTATAATGGCTCATGGATCACAATTAAATGTCCTCGAGATCAACAACTCTCCGATCCACGTTGAGCACGATAAGAAACGGCGCCAGTTCGTGATCAGACTGAATGGTAAGTTCAACAACACGTCTGGGAGCTAGCTGGCTACATGTAGCCTGCTGGTCCAGCCCGGGGGACCGACCGACTCCGACCCCCGCGGACAGCCTCACCTGCGGGGCTTCGACCCCCTCCCTCCGGGGTTTGGAGCTACCGCTGGGGGAGTGGTGGGTGGGTGCAGGTCGGGGTGTGATGATGCCGTTAGCCCGGCCGGCCGGAGCATCAACTCAACCCGCCCCGCCGGTCCGTCGGGCCCGGTGGTGGATCCTCTACCACAACCAGGGGATCCACTTGGTCTGAGTGGATCCCACTCCCCACCCTTCCGCTCATCCGTCCTGTGGTCCCTAGACCTCCTAGAGTCTCGCTCAACTCAACTGAGGAACGGGGGGGGGTTATCGGGTTCAAGAAGAACCAGTCCTGCCACCAGTCCCGTTGTTCCGTTACTATTTTACATTTTGATCGACATTGTTCCGTGATTGCGTCAAAGCGTTTGCTTGACATCCTGTGAGTGACCCGACCGGGGGGGGGGGGGGGGCTTTGGTCGGGGGGGGGCTTTGGGTGGCTGATGATGAACGCGTGTGAACGGAAGCGGCGACCACCTGTTGACGCTCCGTACGTGTGACCGTGTCTGTCTGTCTGTGTCTCAGGTTCCCACGACCGCGCGGTGCTGCTGTACGAGTACGTGGGGAAGAAGACGGTGGACCTGCAGCACACGGAGGTCCCCGACGCGTACCGAGGCCGCGGCATCGCCAAGCACCTGGCCAAGGTAGCGCGGGTCCGCAGGTGTTGTGGTGCATGAAGAACTGGTTCAGAAGAACTAGGTCATTGAACACGTTCATTTTTTCTATGAACTTTGGAACTGAACGTAACACATTTTTAACTAAAGAACTTGAACTAGTTCAGATTTTGTGACGTTCTGAATTGATGCTTAGGTCCAGATGACGTGTTTATTAAACAGAATTACTGCCTTAGTTGTGATGAATGAAACAGGTGTGCAAATAATATCCACAACAATTCGAGATTGTAGTGATGGGCAGCTGGTAATGGAGACGATTCATTTTAAAAGATAAGCACAGAATACTCACTCCCACAGCTTTTCTTTGGTTTCTCAAAAAACTGTTAATGAACTGAACATGAACTAGTTCAAAACTGAATTGGTGAACTATGAATGAACTATGAATTTATTCATTTTCTTTTGTATGAACTGAACTTTGAACTAGTTCATGTGAAGTGTGAACTTGCACAACACTTCAATAATACAACAATCCTTTTGAACTTACCATTCAGTAAACCAGATTCATGCATGTCATGACGTTTATATGTAATGATCTTACAGCTTGCATTTCTGACCAGATATAACGCGTCTGAGCTATCGCCAGCATCACCAAACCAGCGTTAATTATAAAAGTTTTAAGTTTGCCTCAGGAACTTGAGCCTCCGTTAGAATGACGCGTTCAAGGCGTGTGCTCTGTTGTCTGGACACCAGGTCCATGTCGTGTTGTTTCTGCCACCTGCAGGCCGCCATGGACTTTGTGGTGGAGGAGGACCTGAAGGCCCACCTGACCTGCTGGTACATCCAGAAGTACGTCAAGGAGAACCCCCAGCCACGATACTTTGAGCACATCTACCAGTGAGCTGGTGGAGGACTCTGGGGTGGAGGGAGGAGGGGGGGTGGAGGAGGAGGAGAGACTCTGGGGTGGAGGGGAGACTCTGGGTGGAGGGTGGAGGGGGAGAGTCTGAGTGGAGGTGGCGGACAAGAACACACCACACCCCCACACGGACGGGGAGAGGGAGAGAACGAGAGAGACATCTTCTCCTCATACTTTGGGGGGGGGGGGGGGGCGGTGGGGGGGGGTGGATGTCCACATCACAGGGTTTTCAAGCCCCTTGTTAACGAGACTAGATTATGTAACCTAACGACCACAGAGGCCGCCGTCCGCAGACCTCCACCGTTGGAGCAGACCTCGGGGCCTCCTGCTGCGACGAACGCGGTGGTGGGGAGATGAGATTCACTCACAGTGACCCACAAGAACATACAAGCACCCTGCGGAGGTCCACTACCCCGGCCTGGAGGACCCTCTCCACAGGGTGGGGGCCTCTACACCGGCCTGGAGGACCCTCTCCACAGGGTGGGGGCCTCTACACCGGCCTGGAGGACCCCAGGGACCCCAGGGTGGGGTCCAGTGGCAGCAGCACCCTGCATGTCTTTTGTCTGTTGATGCCGGAGTCCTCCTGACGCCGGAGGGGGGAGGGCGGTCGATACGAGGGGGGAACTCTTTTCTAGGTTGTGACGCTTCGAGGTTAGGGCCAGCAGCCTCATGCTACTCTACTTTTTTTTTTAATTTAGCGTTTATTTTCTACCCTGAAGCTTTGTCGTGTCATGGGATACTTTCGTCTGTCAAACTGAAGGGTTCAATCTGTCTGGAGGAGAAGTTAAAATATATTTCTGATCTGGGGTTTTTTCTGTATTTAGGATGAGATAGGCTTGTTTAGTTTCAAAGGTCATATGATTCTCCAAATGTGTTGGATTAAAAAAGGCTATTTTTCAAGTCCCGTTCTGTTAGGGCAGAATATATCCATCATGTGCGACTTGGGAGTTGTGTATTTTGCTGTTTTTGTGTTCTTTTTTTTTTATTATTATTATTATTCTGTCTCTCCGTCATGCAAAACAACCTGTGAACTTCGGAACCAAAGAGCTCAAACTCATAACCAACGTCCATCCTCGAGAACCAAAGATGGATGAACCAGTCGCAGCAGAGAGACGTAGACCCGTAGAGACAGACTGGCTCTGCCACTGTGCTGTGCAATAATAGATCATGTAGAAGCTAACCCCCCCCCCCCCCTCACTGTGCACCGTCCCCAGAGTCTCCTGCTTCAGGGAATCACCGTTGGTCACGTTTCATGTCCATGATTCAGTCGTTCTCCTCTCCACCCTGGGGTGGTGGTCTTATCGAGGAGGCTCGTATCCTGAGCCCGCTCAGGATCAGTTCTGCTGGTTCACCCGGAGGCCGCTTGAGTCGTCCTCATTCAGTCAGCACTGAGACTACAAACCAGTGCACAGTTACACCTGGTCTACACCTGGTCTACACCTGGTCTACACCTGATCTACACCTGGTCTACACCTGATCTACACCTGGTCTACACCTGGTCTACACCTGGTCTACACCTGATCTACACCTGATCTACACCTGGTCTACACCTGATCTACACCTGGTCTACACGGGTCTGCCCACGACAATCACCCTCTGGAGGCCAGGACCTCCTCCTCCTCCTCCTCCTCCTCCTCTCCTCCTCCTCTGGGACCACCACCTCCTCCTCCTCTCCTCCACTCCTCCTCCTCCTCCTCCTCTCTAGACATCCATTCAGGTGATTCTGCACAGGAAGTGAAAGGTGTTCTACAGGAAGTGAAAGGTGTTGTGCTGACACTGGGCTCCTGACACGTTGGCGTTGACCTCTCTGCTATTTCCTTTCTTTTTTTAAGCTACTTCAATGTAATTATTGTATAGTTACATGAACTGACCCTACAGGTGCATTCGACTCGACTTGTTTTTCATTGTTTGTTTGTTAATAAATAGTTGAACACATGTCGGGCGTGTGTTGACCAACAGGTGGAGCCTCACCGAATTCAAACCGGTTTTACGTTCTCGGATCACATTTATAACCAATGAGAAACCGGTGTAAACACTTGTTTTTAAGATCTAACATAATTCATAGAATACATTATTAAAGGTCTGCTGTGAGTTCTACTCCTAACTTTATGGGGGGGGGGGGGGGGGTGGTGGTGTTTATTGGGGGTTCGTTTCTAAGCAACGCTGGTCTCGGTGAAACATTGCAATCATCTAATCCAAACCCATCAATAATTATTGGGGGTTTTTGTTACCATAAATAAAAGTTATACTTGTGTGCAAATGTTATTTTGACCATAGCCTGCTGCCGTGTATTGGGACAGTCGGGTTGGAGTCATACCAGTCCTCCTCCCAGTGGTTATAACGTGTGGCTGAAGACCATGAAGACCTCCACTATTTGAGTCATGCGTTATTCAGCTGAGCTCGGAGTTTACACATCACTTTCAATTATGTTATTTTGAAGATTTGACGGATTTTAGTTGTGCAAACGTCAAAATGTTCCGAAACATATTTAGTTTTGGACAATAAGCTGAACGGGTCCATCACGCGTTGTACCCCCGGACCCCCGACCGGACCCCCGCCCCCCGCAGCGCGTCACGGGGGGGCCTGCACGGTTTGTTGCGCTTATGGAAAAGTCCATCAGGCAAAGCCTCTGCAAACATCTGTCGGTTTGGATTTTGCATTCAATGATTTCTTATTTCACCAACGTGTTCACCGAGTGTGTCAGTTCGATCTATCTTTATATTTGTTGAGTCTGTTCCTGTCGTGTAATCGCTTAATCCGAGTCGTTGCGCTGCATGTACGAACAAGTACGAGTTTATGTAATGATGTTAATTTAAAGTCTGACCTCTCACGTAATATTGTGCCTGCGTCATATTACGCCGCGGTAAAAAAAAAAACAAAAAAAACGACGGGATCTGTAGTTCCCAGCGGTCGCACAACCCACGACCCCGGCGCGGGCCGACACTACATTACCCACAAGCCCCCGGCGCCCTGAAACGTCAGCCGCAGTCAGTGTTGCATCTCCAACATGGCGTCGCTGGGAAGGAGGCGCGCTGTCCCGGTAAACAGGGAGAGGTCAGTCCGCCGAACCTTAAACCTTTGCACGGGTGTCCGTTACCGGGACGTCTTGTCCCCGCCGCGGTCGGTCCGTGCAGCCCGTACCCCCCGCCCGCCCCCACCTCCGCGCGCACGGAGCCTCGGGTCAAAACCGAGCGGCTCCTCCGCGCGCCGCTGAGCGGGGGGGGGGGAGAGAGCGAGCGCATCGGTGGCTAAGGTTAGCGGCTAACAGCTAGCCTGAATGTTATCGGGCTCCTGGCTCCTCGGTGGGGGGGCGGGGGGGGGTGTGTGTGTGTGTTGATCCGCCGCCGCAGCAGCGGGGGTCCGGAGACGGTCCTCACGGCGGGAGGGGTCGGGGGGTCTGGAGGAGACACGTGCTGCTGCTCCACGGTATCGATCCGCTCCGCGAGAGCCGATCAGCAGACCTCCTGATCGGTCTCCTGTGGGAGCTAGAAGGCTACCGTTAGCTCAGAACGACTCCGGACCAACCTTGTGTCGTCCAGCCCCCCACTGACCCGGGGACCGACACCACCAGCTCCTCCGTGGGGCTGAAGGGGGCACCGTGTCCCCCTCCAGCACCCCGGGGCTGGCGGGCGGGACGCGGGGCAGCGCTTTGCCCTTTCTGTGTGTGTGGGGGGGGGGGCTTTCCGTCCGGTCAAGTTTTACTGAAAGGCCTCGAATGTCAAGGAGGCGCAGGACCAGTAGATTTCCTAACGTGTGTTGCTCTAGAAGTCGTGATTTGACGGCCCCGGTTGGGTGTCAACGGGCGGAACGGTACCGGATGCCCTTGGCCGGTTGGCGGAAAGTCATGACTCAAGTAGTGGATGAAGTTATGCGGTCGGACGGGTCTGGCCGTCCCGTCCTGTGTGACCGTGGTTTCTGCTTGTCCTCTGATGCGTGTTGGTGGCGATTTATTTTTTTTATGCTAGTCAAGGATTTTTTTATATCTCGACAATGGGGGACGTTCAAATGCAGTTCTGTCCAAACCGGTTTATCTCAGGCCTTCGACTCCCGCAGTGAGTGTGTCGTGTCGTGTGGTGAATGAATGAGTGAGTGAGTGTCGTGTGGTGAATGAATGAATGAGTGAGGGTTGTGTGGTGAATGCAGGTCGATGTTCACGTTCAGCGAGTCTGTTGGGGGTGAAACTGAACTGTCCTGGTTTGATGTAATCTCCCATGTTAGGAGATGTGTCACACTTTAACCCTTAAGAGCTTAAAACCAGTTCTGTTTAGTGTGTCACGGCCGGGGGGGGGGGGGGGGGGGGTGAGTAAATGTGTAGACTGAACTCTGATGTTGTCATGACAACGTGACCCTCCTGTGGTCTGACCTCTGACCTCCTCTGTCCCCCCCTAACCCCCCACCCCCCCCCCCCCTCCTCCACCTCCCTCCAGGGGAGTGATGGCGGCCACCGACTGCTACATCGTCCACGAGATCTACAACGGGGAGAACGCCCAGGACCAGTTCGAGTTCGAGCTGGAGCAGGCCCTGGAGGCGCAGTACAAGTACATCGTGATCGAGCCCACGCGCATCGGCGACGAGACGGCCCGCTGGATCGCCGTGGGCAACTGCCTGCACAAGACGGCGGTGCTGTCGGGCACGGCCTGCCTGCTGACCCCGCTGTCCCTGCCCCCGGAGTACTCCCGCTACGTGGCGCTGCCCGCCGGCGCGCTGAGCGTGGCGTGCGCCGCCCTCTACGGCATCTCGTGGCAGTTCGACCCGTGCTGCAAGTACCAGGTGGAGTACGACGGCCAAAGACTCTCGCGGCTGCCGCTGCACACGCTGACCTCGTCCACGCCCGTGGTGCTGGTGCGGCGCGACGACGTGCACAGAAAGAGACTGCACACACGATAGCGCTGGCGGCGCTGGCCTACTGCGCCAAGAAGATCTACGAACTCTACGCCGTATGAGCCCCCC
>NW_028177491.1:0-74671 GCF_964030765.1 Micromesistius poutassou | reverse complement strand
GCCGAGCAGAGTTGTTGTTTTCCCCTCTCTGCTGTTGCTGTTTTGAGCGCATTAATATAAGAATGAGAAATGCACACTAACATGTGGATACTGCAAATGTGTCTGTCTGCCGTCTATCTGTGTGTATTTAACCATCGAGCTAGCTGTCTGTCTGTCTGTCTGTCTCGCTAGTTGTCTGTCTGTCTGTCTAGCTATCTGTCTGTCTGTCTGTCTGTCTGTCTCTCTAGTTATCTGTCTGTCTGTCTAGTTGTCTGCCTGTCTGTCTGTCTGTCTGTCTAGTTATCTGTCTGTCTCTCTGTCTGTCTGTCTGCCTGTCTGTCTGTCTAGTTATCTGTCTGTCTGTCTGCCTGTCTGCCTGCCTGCCTGCCTGTCTGTCTGCCTGCCTGTCTGTCTGCCTGTCTGTCTGCCTGCCTGTCTGCCTGTCTGTCTGTCTCTCTGTCTGCCTGTCTGTCTGTCTGTCTGCCTGCCTGTCTGTCTGCCTGTCTGTCTGTCTGCCTGTCTGTCTGTCTGTCTGTCTAGTTATCTGCCTGTCTGCCTGCCTGTCTGTCTGTCTGTGTGTCTAGTTATCTGTCTGTCTGTCTGCCTGTCTGTGTGCCTGTCTGCCTGTCTGTCTGTCTAGTTATCTGTCTGTCTGTCTGCCTGTCTGTGTGCCTGTCTGCCTGTCTGTCTGTCTAGTTATCTGTCTGTCTGTCTGCCTGTCTGTGTGCCTGTCTGTCTGTCTGTCTGTCTGTCTACCTGTCTGTCTGTCTGCCTGTCTGTCTGTCTGCCTGTCTCACCACCTCTCGGTGGATAAGGTCAGGGTAGAGCGAGCGGTGCGGTGCAGTGAGTGTCAGACCACAGCAGCTCTGATCCGCTCGCTGAGTGCTGAAGAACGGCTCCCAGAATGTCAGATATTAATATCTCTGGTCCACCCCACGTCTCGCTTCCTAGCAACTGGAGTTCTCAGGAACCGTCAGCACGCACACACACGCACACACACGCGCGCACACACACACGCACACACACGCACGCACACACACGCGCGCGCACACACACACACACGCACACACCCACTTGCGCATACAGCTTAAAACACACACACACACGCACACACACACACACACCTACTTGCGCATACAGCTTAAAACACACACACACACACACACACACACACACTCACACACACACACACACACACACACACACACACACACACACACACACACACACACACAAAAATACACACACAAAGACCAATTCAATGTAGAGTTTACTCCATTAAGAAGTAGCTCTATGGATATGATTTAGAGCATTTGTTATTTGCTCTGTTAATATCAGAAATCAACCCCCCCAAGCAGTTCTGCTGTAACATCGTAGGACTGCTGGACCTGAGATCAGCCTCAGTCCAGACAAACTCTGGCTGTAAACATCAAGTTGGTTCTTAAGTCAATCACTTGTTTGTATCTTTTTATTACTTCAGTATCATCTTGCAATAAACGGTGAAATGTGTGTTTACTGGCTGCCATTGCAGCTGGTGAAACTGTCTAGCGATGGCAATTTAAGAACAGAAATGAGGTTTGTTTGGTGATGGAGTTCTCTCTGTAACAGCGTTCAGGCACATCCATTTGACTGTTTAAGTAGCTTAGCGAGCCATTAGCCTGAGAACAGAGAGCCGAGGGCATCATAACGGACTTCAGCCTCAGTTAGGCCCAGCTGGATTCACGATCAATAACGCAATCAGTAAATCAGTAAATCTTAGTGGCTCATGTTGTTATAATGACTGTAAACAATCAATTAAGATGATGATGATTGGATGAGTGCAGATAAAAATAATAATAAAACAAACAAATATCAAAGAATACCACAGAGCCTGAGAGGATATACCTGTCTCTCTCTCTCTCGGTCTGTCGGTCTAATCTTTCACTCTCCATTCACAGTATCTTCTAGTTGTGTCTAGTGATGCCTCCAGCATTACAGGTGGCTTCAGAATGGTAGGGCTAAAGACTCTTATTAATGTTCATCATAAAGAGAAGACTTGGATCATCAAACCGTAACGGCAAACTGTGAGAATTATTCGATTGTTTTTTTGCTTTATTTGTATTTGTTTCCTGCTTCTATGTGTCCAAATGCTTGACTGCATTCTCAATGTAATCAAGACAGAGCGTTTCTAAAGATAGGACAGGAACAGCAAGTTGTCAGAGGAAATTAAATAACCAGTAATTCGATCATTCTATCTGATTCTATTAGCACAGAAGTTCTGAACCAATAGGACGCTGTTGGAAACACCAGGCATCTATCACACTAAAAAGATCTGAACGTCAATTAACTCAAAACCGAAGATACGTCTGTGGTCGTCTTTGGACCGGGGTGGAGGTGCTAGTGAAGCTATCAACACAATAAGAGAATTGTGCCACGAGTGGAGCTGAATATCGTCTGTCCCTCTTTCCCCCTCCGCAGATCCGGCTGACGTCCCGACAACAACAACACGGCATACCGACGTTCCGCTGGTGAAAGACTTTCATCTCCCCGTCTCATTGGCCCCGACGGAGGCATGAGTGCGGGACGGAGCCCACACTACAGCATCGTATCCTGTGAAGAGCGAGGCCTGCCCCTGGGAGCCATGCCCGCCGTGGGCAGCTTCGGGAACGGCAAGATCCACACGCGGCGCAAGGCCCACGGCCGCTTCGTCAACAAGACGGGCCAGTGCAACATCAGCTTCTCCAACATGGACGAGAAGCCCCAGCGCTACCTGTCGGACATCTTCACCACCTGCGTGGACATCCGCTGGCGCTACATGTTCCTGGTGTTCAGCCTGGTGTTCGTGGCGTCCTGGCTGACCTTCGGCCTGGCCTTCTGGGCCATCGGCCTGCTGCACGGCGACATGGAGGCCGGCGGCGAGGACGACGACGACGCCGCCGCCGCCGCCGGCTTCACCCCGTGCACCATGCAGGTGCGCACCTTCGTGGCCGCCTTCCTGTTCTCCGTGGAGACGCAGACCACCATCGGCTACGGCGCGCGCTAACGTGACCGAGGAGTGCCCGGCGGCCGTCTCCATGGTGGTGCTGCAGTCCATCGTGGGCTGCATCATCGACGCCTTCATGATCGGGCGCCATCATGGTCAAGATGGCGCGGCCCAAGAAGCGCCGCCAAGACGCTGCTGTTCAGCCACAACGCCGTCATCGCCATGCGGGACGGCAAGCTGTCGCTCATGTTCCGCGTGGGGAACCTGCGCAAGAGCCACATCGTGGAGGCCCACGTCCGCGCGCAGCTGGTGAAGCCCCGCCTGACGGAGGAAGGGGAGTACATCCCCCTGGACCAGATCGACATGAACGTGGGCTACGACAAGGGCGTCGACCGGCTTGTTCCTGGTGGGGCGCCGATCACCATCATCCACGAGATCGACGAGGAGAGCCCGCTGTTCGGCATCAGCAAGCAGTGACCTGGTGACGTCCGACTTTGAGATCGTGATCATCCTGGAGGGCATGGTGGAGGCCACGGCCATGACCACGCAGGCCCGCAGCTCCTACCTGTCCTCCGAGATCCTGTGGGGGTACCGCTTCGAGCCGGTGGTCTTCGAGGAGAAGAACCACTACAAGGTGGACTACGCGCACTTCCACAAGACCTTCGAGGTGCCGTCGACGCCGCGTTGCAGCGCCAAGGGACATCGACGACCGGAAGTCCTCGACGTCCAGCGGGGGTCACTCGTTCTGCTATGAGAACGAGCTGGCCTTCATCAGCAGGGACGAGGAGGACGAGGGTGAGGTGAAGGTGAAGGTGAAGGACGGCGCTCTGAGGGAACCTCCGGCCAGGCCCGAGGAGCACGTGAAGCCCGGCCCGGATCAGACTCCGCTGCGCAAGGAATCTGAGATATGATCCTGCTTCAGTGAACGTTCTCTATGAATGATTCGTTTGGTTCATTCCAGAAGCAGACAGAAGAAGAGAGTGAAAGAACATGTCATGAGAGAACTCTGGAGCGACATGACAGACAGGAGCAGGGTCTGGATCGGACATTTGATCTAGTTTGGATTTATCTGTTTTCTAATGCAAACATTGCAACATTATTTTTAAATGAAACCGTTTTAAAGATGAAACCGGATGTTTTGATCACGTGTTATCAACGGTCCAGCGGTGCGTTCAAGCGGTTCCGGGTCCCGGGGGTTTTCTGTAGAACACGTCTGGATGAGGATTGTAATCCACCATCGTCACCAAACTCTACTTAACGAGAGTGAGACAGCAACAAATGAGTCCAGCCTCATTCAATGACACAGTTTAAATGATAAACCCGAGATCACCTAAATGCAGCTAAGCAGATGGGTTTGAATCATTACCTAACAAGTAGATCACACAAGAGCAAAACTAAAATAAATCCACGTCGCACGCTGACCGGGGGGAGCGAGCCGGAGCTCCGGGCAGACCAGACCCCCCCCCCCCCCCCCCCCCCCCGCGGCGCGTCACAAATACCAGGTGAGAACGTCTTGCGAGAGAACAAACATGGCCGGCAGCGCGATGACAGGACTGACCCCCGCGTCTGAGGTGCACTGCTGGCTCCTGCAGCGAGGAGACGGAGAGAGAGAGAGACGGGTCTCTGGGAGACGAGGGACCGCTGGCCCCCCCCCCCCGCGCGCCGCCGCCACCACCGCGGCGCCGCCGCCACCACCGCTCTCCTGGAGGCGGAGACGGATTTACACACGCTTTGCAGACGCAGGAAAAAAATACAAAGAAAGGTTTGGAATCTACAAGACGTATGTTTTGTTTGTTTTTGTTTCGTGGCCGAGGTTCTCCGGAAGAAGAGAGTGAGTGTTTGCCGGTCCAGAGAGCGCCGTTAGTCACACGCCGACCTGCCGCTCGTATAATAAAACCATAACGTGTCAATCAAACACACGGAGGGCAGAGGCGGTGTGACGTGAAAATGTGACTGGATGAAAATAACTTGCAGCGTGAATACGAGCTGAATTGTTCAAACCCCCCCCAAAAAAAACAACCAAAAACAACAACAACAGGGTGAAGGTTCAGGAGGCCGCACCTGGCCCAGGGGCCCCCAGCCCCCCAGCCCCCAGGGGGGCCCCCGGGGGACGGCATGCATGGGTGGAGAGGAGAGGAGCCATGGAGCACTAAAGATCCCAGAGGAAGACGGAAATCATTCGTGCCAAATTGAGAGCGGGGCCCACGCCTCCAGCGGGCCCCCCACAGGAATCAGGAGCCTGATTAAGACTGCAGAGCTGCACCCTGACACCACGGCTGCAGGCTGGAGGAGCCACACACACACACACACACACGCACTCGCACACGCACGCACACACGCACGCACACATGCACACACGCATGCACACACGCACGCTCACACGCACGCACGCGCACGCACGCACGCGCACGCACGCACGCACACATGCACACACGCACGCACGCACACATGCACACGCACACGCGCACGCACGCACACTCACACGCGCACAGCTTTGACTGAAGCTCTTGCACGGTGTCCACAGCGCTTGGTGTGTAGGACGTGTGTGTGTGTGTGTAGGACATGTGTGTGTGTGTAGGACGTGTGTGTAGGACGTGTGTGTATAGGACGCGTGTGTAGGTCCGTGGTCAGTAGACGTCTTATAGCAGATGACAAACTGCCTCTAGAAAATTGTTTTCTCAAAATGTCTTAATGTTTTCTAGTTACTGGAATTTAAAATCCTAAACTGTGAAGATAACTTTGCAATAAGTTTAGATTGTGTTTTTAAGTTTATAAATATTACTGTTGGACACTGACCTAATAAGCTTTCGTTTTATTCTGACAAATGAACTCACTTCCTATCAGTTAAAACTGACACGCTTTCGTCCAAATATCAACGTATAAGGCTTATTCTGAGAGGCCTCCTCACATGTTTTACCACTGTAACGTGTTGTATGTGCCCATTATTGTTTACCTGTGAGGCATCTCAATACAGTCACGGTCACCTCTTTAGCCAGCAATATCTGTCTAGCACTTCACATTGAGAGTGGCTTCTTAGAAAGGGTTAGGCTCCATGCGTAGGCTCCTCACCCCCCCCCCCCCCCCCCCCCCCCCCTAGCCTAGCGCCCTGCAACAGAGGCCCTATACAACACGTCATTTGGTCAAAACCTTCAACAACAAACTGAAGTTAGTTCCATGCACACACCCTTGGTTAACGTTATTCTATTCTAGACATATGCAACTTATGTGATGTGACACAGAAAGAGTCTTAAACTCATCACTGCGTTGAGTTACGGTCACCGGTTCATGTTCTGATTGAAACCCCTTTGGTCATCGGAGACCTCACAGGACTCCCCTCGTCTTCGTCAGGATCAGGACCGGTGGAACACGTAAACACCCCCCCCCCCCCCCCCCCCCTCCACCACCCAACCCACAGGACGGGGGGGGGGGGGACCTCACAGAGCCGACCCGAGTGCTCTCAGAGTCTCCGGGGGGGGGGGGGGGGGGGAAGAGAGACCCTCCGCTCAATCAGGAGAGAACGGGTTCCCAGTGTGACAACATTTGCACTTAAACCGTCCAGCTCAGCCCCGCCCCGTCTCTCAAACGCCGTCCGCCCGGTTTAGAGAGACGGGCTGCTGCTGCTGCTCTCTCTGAGAACGTCCCCAGAGGGGACGGGCTGACGTGGGACAGACAGCGGCCGGAGACCAGAGGGGCAGCAGCAGAGCGGAGAGAGAGAGAAGCTCTGCAGAGTAGATCCAACAGCAGCGTGTTTGATGTGAGTGGGTGGGGTTTGATACAGTGGGGCCTTTCCAAACCTCCTTATTAGGCCTGTATACGATATATATATATATATTTATATATATATATATATATATATATATATATCTATCAGCCGTCTCCTGGGAGCTGTGTTCTGGTCCCCAGGCTCTGCTCCCATGGATCACACGAGGGGCTCGATCGTTTTTGCTCACTTTGGAAAGTCTACTTCTGACCACAAATAAGATTCTCTAGTGATAGTATACTCCTTGGTCAAATATTGACTAAATATAGGCCTTTTTTTGGTCGATATTTGGAAAATCGTTTTCAATCCAAACATTTGTTGTTTCTTCTAAAGAAGGAGTGACATCATAAGACTGAACATTAAAGTCAACTTTGGCCAAACTACTTTTGTAAAGTCATTTCTTTCGTGATTGCGACTACGAGGCAGTTAAGATAAGATAAATTAATTAAAGCAATGCCATTAATAAAGGGTGTGCAACGTGTGAGTGATCGTGATTGGGTGTGTGTCTGTGTCTTTGTGTGTGTCTGTGGTTGTCAGTGTGTGTGTGTGTGTGTGTGTGTGTGTGTCTGTGGTTGTCAGTGTGTGTCTTTGTGTGTGTCTGTGGTTGTCAGTGTGTGTGTGTCTGTGTGTGTGTGTCTGTGGTTGTCAGTGTGTCTTTGTGTGTGTCTGTGGTTGTCAGTGTGTGTGTGTGTGTGTGTCTGTGGTTGTCAGTGTGTGTGTGTGTGTGTGTCTGTGTGTCTGTGGTTGTCAGTGTGTGTGTGTGTGTGTGTGTGTGTCTGTGGTTGTCAGTGTGTGTGTGTGTGTGTGTCTGTGGTTGTCAGTGTGTGTGTGTGTCTTTGTGTGTGTGTGTGGTTTCTCCTTACAGTCTTATGCAATGAATCAGATGAGTGCCTGCAAAGTTATTGAAGAACATTCGCGACACTGTCAGACCCTGTAACCTTGAACCCATATCTCACACACACACACACACACACACACACACACACATACACACACTTGCGCGCTGCACACACACACTTGCTCTGTGCACACACACACACACACACACACACACTTGCGCGTGTTGCACGCACGCACACACACACACACACACACACACACACACACACACACACTTGCGCGCTGCACACACACACACACACACACACACACACACTTGCGCGCTGCACACACACACACACACACACACACACACACACACACACACACACACACACAGAAACACTGATTTGCAAATAGAAACATGATTTCTAATCAGGGTGCTAAAGCCAAAGGCGCAAAAGAGCATTTGTCAAGAGAATAATAGATTCACCTCAGGTAGAAACACGGATGGCCTTTCAGTAACCCGAGGAGTCTGTCGGTATAATATTACAGTTCTGCTATAATCACAAAGGTCTAACCCTGACCATGGCTCGTTCTCCTGGGAAGTGAAACAAAAGAGATGTGATCCGAGTCAACAGGCGTTTGACCACACGCTACAATTAAACTACCGGCAGCGATGAGACAACAAACTCATGAATAAAAGAGTCATCCAAAGTAAAAAAAAAAAAAGTTCTCCTATTCCCGCCTTTAAATAACTGCTGTGTTTATTTCTTTGCGTCGAAAAAGAAAAAGAAAAACACAGGTTGGGAAAAAAAAAAAAAAAAAGATGGCACAATATAAGTAAACATATTTACAGCAGCGGACACACAAACACACAAACCAGCTGACCGCGTCACTCAGCCGCAGCTGAGCTGCTGACCCCGGGTTTGATTACAGCGACGGGTTCCCTTACAGGGGGAGTGGGGGTGTGGGGGGGGGCGGACACTGACACCGGGAGATTCACGTCATTACTACCATTAAAATCATCCTACTAGTGAATCGTTGCTTATTCACACCTCTGCATGAGGATCAGAGCGCTGTGCCGCTGGAAGGAGCCTCTGCGTCAAGCCGCGTTCACACCAAAAGCGAAGGAGGCGGCTTTTGTGCGCGCGGGCGTGGCGGCGCGACTCCGTACAAAGTCAACGCAATAGACGCGCTCCAGGCGACAAGCGCCTCGAACGCGTCTATGCGTTATTTTGTTACACAGCTTCATGTTTTGTTGGTGAGAAAGACAAGCATATAATTACGAATGCGAGATTTTATACTTGCGTAATATTTTAGGCCATTGAGGATATCATAGGATATCGGTGCAGCATTTGTGTATAGCGATACGCTATCTTCCAAACACCTTTTGTTGAACCACTACTGGATGTAAGGCTGACCCCTGCCGGGGCTGGACTGTACTGGTTTCACTGGTTTGCATGCTATGGTTTTCCACTTTAGATCTACCCTATAACATGATACGTGTAACATGGCTATTGAGAAATCTGAATTTATTTTAGGTGAGTATTTATAACACAAACATTTTTGTATAATCACATCGGGGAATTGTAGTCTAAAAAAACACAACTGTGTGGGAAACTGGGCAGAATAAAATAAAATTACATCAAACATTCGTGTTGTTGGTTTATTGGAAAAGTCAGGAAAAACAAGCAGATATAGATTAAAAAAAAACAACCTTTATACCTATAATTCGATTTAATATAGGAGTTTAGTACTGTTTAGTTCAGTACAATGTTTTTTATGGTAGCCACACGGTGGCAGCCTAGCACACTGCCACCGCTTGGGCTTGATGGTTATGTATGAGGTGGACCGTGATTGGTCGATCTTTGTGAAGTTTAAGCTGGCCAATGAGCAGAGACCTGGGTGATTATTTAAACCAGAGTGCCGCGCAGTCAAACATTACATTGAAAACTTCAGTTCAACTCAATCATGTCTGGAAGAGGTAAGACCGGAGGAAAGGCCAGGGCGAAGGCCAAGACCCGCTCATCCCGTGCCGGACTCCAGTTCCCCGTCGGCCGAGTGCACAGACTTCTCCGCAAGGGGAACTACGCTCACCGCGTCGGTGCCGGAGCTCCCGTCTACCTGGCGGCGGTTCTCGAGTATCTGACCGCTGAGATCCTGGAGTTGGCCGGAAACGCCGCCCGCGACAACAAGAAGACCCGTATCATCCCCCGCCACCTGCAGCTGGCCGTCCGCAACGACGAGGAGCTCAACAAACTCCTGGGCGGAGTGACCATCGCCCAGGGCGGTGTGCTGCCCAACATCCAGGCCGTCCTTCTGCCCAAGAAGACCGAGAAGCCCGCCAAGAAGTAGACCCAGACCACCAATAACACAAAGGCTCTTTTAAGAGCCACCTACAACGTCGCTAAGCAGCATTTCCTGAAAACTTCAACTAGTGCTACTAGTGCTAAACATTAGTCTCACTTTGTTTATACTTTAAGCTGTAAGCTTTATTCTCTCAGCAACCACATTCTGAAGCGTTGAAACGTAAAAATAGTCAAGGAAGGTGGAGGTAGGATTACGCTTGGTTTTTATGAGGAAAAACTAGATCTTCAGTCCATGAAATAAGTTTTAAAATATGCATTCATTAAATGGCTATTACGTTTTATTTACGTACAACATATGAGGGAAGTTAAAGAATTCACTTAATTTAAGTAGCTGGTTTTGTGTTGATGACTTAATCTCTTGGTTAGACCCACTAATATAATTATTCGAAGTCGTTTTGGATATAAGCGACTGCTAAATGTGACAGTATATAAGTATTGTGGTAGCATGAAGGGTAGCAATACATGTTGAATAAGTAAGTGAAATACGTATTGACAAATGTGCTACCGGAGCTGTTCAAAAAGCGCGCGCTTCACTGCGCGCTTCAATTCGACGAGGGCAGTGGGCGGGGTCTGTATTGGCGCTCCCGCCCTTGGTCTCTCTTAGGTCCTCTGCGACCCCTTATAACCACGGAGCGTCACAGCTGAACTCCATTCTGCTTCTACAACTTCGATAATTATGTCTGGACGTGGCAAAGGAGGAAAGGGACTCGGGAAAGGAGGCGCCAAGCGTCACCGTAAGGTTCTCCGTGATAACATCCAGGGCATCACCAAGCCCGCCATCCGTCGTCTGGCGCGTCGCGGCGGAGTGAAGCGTATCTCCGGCCTGATCTACGAGGAGACCCGCGGGGTCCTCAAGGTGTTCCTGGAGAACGTGATCCGTGATGCCGTCACCTACACCGAGCACGCCAAGAGGAAGACCGTCACCGCCATGGATGTGGTCTACGCCCTGAAGAGGCAGGGACGCACCCTGTACGGCTTCGGCGGTTAAACCATCTGCTCCCACACACAACCCCAACGGCTCTTTTAAGAGCCACTCAAATTTAACTTAAAGCGATTTTCCTTGCGTTACAAAGTAGTGTATTTGTGGTACACTAAAAATTAGACTATTTCAATAAGTAAAACCTATGGTCAATAATTTTCATTTTAGATTTTATTTATCACTTTATTCCGGTCTCATATAGTTGCGATACAAAGCATTAGAAACGGAGGGGCGGACCCAATGTGTTTGCGTTGTAGTCGGACTCCTATGGTTGAGGGGCATTTCCGCTTCCTCGCCAGGCGGATTTTGGAAGACGGTAATAAAAGTTTCGTTCCTTTTACTGATATCAACCTGCTTTTCAGGTTTGTACATTTGTGCAAATCACACCAATCACTATATTCATGAATCGGAACATCCTTATAACAGGGTCGAGGAACTTTGGGTTGAGTTTGAAGTCCGTAATGTTGAGTTATTTAACTTTTGAAAACTTCTTTGTTTGTTTCGCGCCAAACGGCAATAGAGAAAAATGGCAGTTTGTCGTTTGTATATTAATGTGGAAAAACACAGAATATATTTAACTTTGGCACCTGACGTACATGTTATTTAGAATATATATATATATATATATATATATATATATATATATATATATATATATATATAAAGAGATGGATGATAGGATATTAGTTATTAAAGTATTGGATTAGAGAGTATTGGAGTAGTCTGTCAAATCATTCATTGTAGTTAAGGCCGTGGTTTATTGTAAATTCCCTAGGTGGTTTATTGTCTTATTGTTTTCTTTGGTGGAACAGTCTTTTAAATGACTTGTTATTGTGGTTTAAAGCCATGTAATAACACTATGTGAGATAGCTTAAAACAACCAGCGAATAAGCTGAAAACAGGCATTTCAACTTTAACTAATGTGAATTTTGATAAAAGGACTTGTGTATTTATTTATTTAGTATTTATTTTAATGTGAATTAAGAGTGGAGAGAAACGATACATGTGAGCCTCACTTTTTTATGATTTATTTGTAACAAGAGAACCTCCAAAGGGACAATTGACATTTTGACACACATTAACCAGAGAAGAGTTTTTATTTATATGTGATACTTACTATTAATACTTACTAGTTCCTTTTACTTATATCGACCTGCTTTTCAGAAATCCGCTCAACATCTATTTTTTACTACCGTCTTGGCCACTTAGGACATTGAAATCCAAACACTAAAATGGATTAATTTCGACAATTATATAGATGGGCGCAAAATAAGTGTCTTACTTTCTGGCATTCATCGATCTATCGTTTGCATATATTTGCCAGCCAATTAGCATTGTTATACTCAAATACAATGTTTTATTAATGATAGGGGTAATAAACAGCAGACATAAATCTTAAATAAACAATACATCGACAACAGAACAGCTCTGTGTTTGAAGGGACTAATTATTCCGTGCGTAGAGCTTTTAGTCAAGACAGCGCGCATGCTCAGTCTTACAGGATTCTTTGGCCAACTCACGACTATTTTCACCAGCGGAACATGGAGTCCTCTCAGCCAATCACATAACCGGACTATCCTATGTTGATTTGCATGCTCCTCCTATACATACGGCAGCCAAACAAGGCATTGTCATTCGACCGACATCATGCCTGAGGTAGCCAAACCCGCGCCCAAGAAGGGCTCCAAGAAAGCCGTCTCCAAGACCGCAGTGAAGGGCGGCAAGAAGCGCCGCAAGACCAGGAAGGAGAGCTACGCCATCTACGTGTACAAGGTGCTGAAGCAGGTCCACCCCGACACCGGCATCTCCTCCAAGGCGATGGGCATCATGAACTCGTTCGTCAACGACATCTTCGAGCGTATCGCCGGAGAGGCCTCTCGCCTGGCCCACTACAACAAGCGCTCCACCATCACCTCCCGGGAGATCCAGACCGCCGTCCGCCTGCTGCTCCCCGGAGAGCTGGCCAAGCACGCCGTGTCTGAGGGCACCAAGGCGGTGACCAAGTACACCAGCTCCAAGTAGACTTCACCTTCAACCAAACAAACGGTCCTTTTAAGGACCACACAAATCTGTCTAAAGGGCCATTTCGAACAACTCAGTATCCACTATTGTATTTAAGAAGGTGTTAGACAATCTATGTCTGAGAAGATTTAAATACTCGTTTTACTTCTTAAACGTGCCTGCCTGTCGGAGGCTCGGAGCCTAGCTCCTAAATACCTCTACTACCTCCTCCTCGTTCTCTAGCATTGTAGCATCATAAGCGAGAGCTCTGAGTGAGCATTGTTTACCGACCATGGAAGTATTAGTTACTAACCCCTCCGATTAGTCTCTATATGATACTAAACGTGCACTGAGCCCTCTCGGAGGCCCGGCCCAAACAACATTAGTTTCACTACGACTCCTTTCAGCCGCCCACCCCTCCTCCTCCGGCTAATAATAAAACGCTTGAGGTGGAGTTTAAAAAAGAGAAAAAAATACATTTTAATAGTACATGGTCCAAAGATAATCATGATGATTTGATTAATATCCCGACAAAAAAATTGTGGAGACACAATCCTGTCCCCCACTTGTATTGGAGTGAACGGGGATATCTACTTCCGTGTCCCATGATTTGAGGGACCCGTCCACAGCCCGCTAAAAAAACTGCAATACCAGGCTTGGCCACTGAGCACGGGTGGATTGCGGAAGTAGGCCCTGCTCCTGGGGGCCTGGGTAGAACCCATGCTGCACGAATCGCTTTATCTTCCGCATCTTTCTATCTTTCCACACCAATGTTTACTCACCTAGGCCATCACTGTTGGATAATTTTCTTGGGTCTTTTGAATCACGTGTTTTCTCTTTACATTGGCCACAGAAGTCGAGGCAAACGACTAAATAATTGTGTTACATAGCGAGAAACAGTAGAAATAAATAAACATAGTTGTGTGGATAGGGATCTAGTTCGGTGACTTAGTTCCTAAATCTCTCTCCCGTAATAATCATATGCTTAATCAGGGGTTAAAGGGCAGATGATGCAGTCAAGACAAAATTGCCCGGGACGTTTCCATTTTAAAAGTGCGGATTTCCCTGAGTTTAGAAATGGTTGGAAACATTTGGGTAAGTAAGTATGCAAGAAAATACAAAATATAACGTACTTCTAGGCCTTTTTTATTTTTAGATATTGGATTGCCGATGTCGCACATATTAGGCCTTTAAATTGTGCATGGATCGTCCAGAACTGCTACGTCTAAACTGAATATGGGTCATCCAAAACCTAGAACCTGCTGATATAGCCACAGTCAGCCAAGCTTTAAAAATTATGTCACCTCCGAAGGAAAGTATAGAAATTAGAATTCATATAAAATAGACTCCATATATTTATGTTGAAAGATTGACAGAAACCTGAAGGCTTTTCCAGTATTAGAATGTCTTCTTTCAATCGGAGCGAAGACAGCAGGAGTGTCATGATGATCGGCTGGAGTTTTTGGAACAACTTAAGTCCTCTGCCATATGATGATATCAGTGGCTTTTTCAAATCCATAAAGACATACATATACCAGCTATAGTATATAGGCCTACAGCCTATGATAGTGTTTGAGATCGTAAAGGTGAATAATTGGCCTAGCCCTCAGAAAACAGATAAATTAATTAAAACAGGAAGGGGACACGTTTCTTGTTGTAGTCAGAATTGGATGGAGTAGCAAAAACATGGACTCAGGTTCAAGTATTGACTTAAAGGTAAACATGACTGGACCTACGTTAACATTTGGGTTGTGTACAAACATTATCTCAAATGTTTCCAACGGTGTTCCAACTCACGAGAAATACGTTGTTTGTTCAATGTAACGTTTCGTTATATTTGGTCACATATCAATGACGTTGAAAGCTCTTTACACCTAACATTGGAGGAAACATGTGAAAACAGTTAATCATGAAGAGACCTAATTAATTTATATATTTAAATAAAGATCTATCGTACCAGGATGTTCTACTTTACAAGTTGCTCTTGCCAGACCGACAATCTACTGCAGTGTTTCCTACAAATACTTTAGACATGGGAGGGTCTTATTTCCACGACGTTCTTGAGTAAGATAGCAAAAGTGAGTTACTTCCACACATATTATGTGATTTACTCTATATGTATACATACTGAAGCTGACAGGGTGTAAACTGGTTATGTGTATAGGAAATGGTTATGTGTAACTTAGTTATGTAGTTAGTTTATAGTTTACTTAGTTTGTAAACTTGGTTATGTGTATAGGAAATGTAATATTTTCTCATGCATTTGTCTTATAACAATATGCATATCTTATAACAATATGCACATTATTTATCAGAACTATTTTGCTAATAAACATATGCCCTTAAAAGTCTAATATTTAAAAACATTCAAACCTACACTAAAAAAAAACATCTGAAAAAAAAAACACCTCAAGTAAAGGTCACACATGCGCTGACTGTTCTGTGTTTACCAGCTTCAGAATACGGATCTTTAATCCAAAGTACAGACACGCGGGACAAGTGGCTCTCTGCCGAATGTTCCTCCGTTTGTACGTCATATTAAAAAACACTGTCCGCATTGTTAGATATATTTAGGCACGGTTAAAAACAAATATCAGATTAAACAGATTGATACCAAAACCATGTCACACGGAAAGTTACGGGTTTTTAGACACATGCTTAGACATCTTCGGCGCCTGCGACTCCGCAGGGTTCACATTGAACAACTCTTCTCGTAGTTTGTTCACGAGACGCGTCGAATAATTCCGTCGTTTGTGAATTAAACCCGGACGACGCGAGGGAGGAAACACAAACGGAGACATCTCGGGACTCATAGAAAAACGTTGAATGGGTTGAGTCTGTACGGTTCTCATCGAGTGTATAAGGACAGCCCACATTCATCGGTTCAATATTCTCGAGTCTCTCGACCCTGAACCGCACGAGAAAAGATCATGGAAGTCGCGCCTGCTGTCGCTGCCCCCGCCGATGCCGCCGCGCCGGTGAAGGAAGCCAAGAAGAAGAAGACGGCCGCCGCCAAGCCGAGGAAGGTCGGACCCCGCGTGAGCGACCTGATCGTCAAGGCCGTGTCCGCCTCCAAGGAGCGCAGCGGCGTGTCTCTGCCGGCGCTGAAGAAGCTCCTGGCTGCCGACGGCTACGACGTGGAGAAGAACAACTCCCGCGTCAAGACCGCCTTGAAGAGTCTGTTGGCGAAGGGGACCCTGGTCCACACCAAGGGCATCGGAGCCTCCGGTTCCTTTAAGATCCCCAAAGAGGAGAAGAAGCCGGTGTCTAAGCCCGCTGCCCCTAAAGCGAAGAAGCCCGCTGCCAAGAAGCCCGCCGCCGCCGCCGTCGTCGAGAAGGCCCCCCGGAAGGGCAAGGCCCCCCTGCCCCGGAGTGTCACCCCGAAGAAGGCCAAGAAGCCCGCCGCCGCGGCCAAGAAGACACCGACCAAGAAGAGCCCCAAGAAGGTCGTGGCCAAAGCCCTGAAAAAAGCGCCCAAGCCCGCAGCGAAGAAACCCTCCGCAAAGAAGTCCCCGGCTAAGAAGGCTTCCAAGCCCAAAGTCGCCAAAAAGGCAGCCCCGAAGAAGAAGTAAAACATTCGTTTTTTTTGTTGAGAAACCCAAAGGCTCTTTTAAGAGCCAACAACACAACGTTAAGAGCATGTATTCTTGTGCAAGGTGTAAGGCTTCTTATAGAGGGAACATATTTTAATATTATGTAGGAGTGATAATGTGAACCATGATGAAACCAGACGCAAGATTTCCTTAGTCTAGTGTTCTGTACGCACCCGGTGAGCTGAGTGGGTCAATATAAATACGAAATATAACTTTTTTTACGCTTTTGTAGAGCGTATCCTTCTCATCCAATTGCCATAGTTTCGGCAGATATTGTAAGTTAAACTGAATATGAACTGAAAATTGCTACCGGAACCAGAGCCGTTTCAAAATGGGCGGTCACTGCGCTCTTTCCTTGCGCAAATTTCTTTCCTCGAAATTCGACGAGGGCAGTAGGCGGGGTCTGTGGCGTTCCCGCCCATGGTCTCTCTCAGGTCCTCTGCGAGCCTATATATTTACGGAGCGTCTGCACTGGGTTTCATTCTGCTTCAACTACCTAGTTAAATCATGTCTGGTCGCGGTAAAGGAGGAAAGGGACTCGGGAAAGGAGGCGCCAAGCGTCACCGTAAAGTCCTTCGTGATAACATCCAGGGCATCACCAAGCCCGCCATCCGCCGTCTGGCGCGTCGCGGCGGAGTGAAGCGTATCTCCGGCCTGATCTACGAGGAGACCCGCGGGGTCCTCAAGGTGTTCCTGGAGAACGTGATCCGTGACGCCGTCACCTACACCGAGCACGCCAAGAGGAAGACCGTCACCGCCATGGATGTGGTCTACGCCCTGAAGAGGCAGGGGCGCACCCTGTACGGCTTCGGCGGTTAAACCATCTGCTCCCACACACAACCCCAACGGCTCTTTTAAGAGCCACCCAAATCTATCAAAAGTGATTTTCCTTGCGTTACAAAGTAGTCATATAAACATAATCTTAAAAACTATCTAAGAGTCTTATCGTTATGAAATTAGGTAATTGAACTCCCTAACTGAATAATTTCGACAATTTTATAAAATAAGGGCCAAATTAGTGTCTTACTTTCATGCATCGATCTATCTTTTGCCTGAAATAAAATGAGGTAATTGAACTCTATACACTCGAACGGTATTTAATTCCAATTTTTTTTAAAGAAAAGGTGAAAAAGGAGTTATTTTCCTCCATCAATCGATCCATAGTTTGCCTAAATTTAACAGGAAATTGGCATTGCTGGACACAATTTAGGCAGATATTGTAGTTAAGTATATATAATATAGTAGTCAAATTAAGGTTGGCGACTGAAATCAATTGTAACTGCCAATTCAATTCCATTTAATTTGTGATTTGCGCTTAATGGACTGTGTCCAACTTTATTCCGAAACAGGACATTTGATTATTTCACGTTCTGATTTCAAATGTAAAACGCGGGAAATGAATAACTTGCTAATGAGCACACGAGCTGGGCGTGTGAGGAAATAAAGTGGACCAATCAGCGTCTGGTTGTTGTCCTGGGCGAGCCATATAAACTTTTGCTCTACCGCGGTTTCTCACGTTCAGTCTCAGAATCCTCAGCTGAAATGGCCAGAACCAAGCAGACCGCTCGTAAGTCCACCGGTGGCAAAGCCCCCAGGAAGCAGCTCGCCACCAAGGCCGCCCGCAAGAGCGCCCCGGCCACCGGCGGCGTGAAGAAGCCCCATCGTTACAGGCCCGGGACCGTGGCCCTGAGAGAGATCCGTCGGTATCAGAAGTCCACCGAGCTGCTGATCCGCAAGCTGCCCTTCCAGCGCCTGGTGAGGGAGATCGCTCAGGACTTCAAGACCGACCTGCGCTTCCAGAGCTCCGCCGTCATGGCTCTCCAGGAGGCCAGCGAGGCCTACCTGGTCGGCCTGTTCGAGGACACCAACCTGTGCGCCATCCACGCCAAGAGGGTTACCATCATGCCCAAAGACATCCAGCTGGCCCGCCGCATCCGCGGAGAACGCGCCTAAATCGACAGTATTAATTGTCCCCACAACGGCTCTTTTAAGAGCCACACAAGCATCTTTAAGAGGTTTAAATCCGACATTGCTCTTGGTTTAAAAATAATATATATATATATATATATGCATACAACCAGGCTGGTGAATGTTAACTAGTTATAAACATTACTCAAGTATGAATGTACAAACTGAACTGCTTTATTTATTTTACACTACTCAATTAATTTAGACTTGCTGTAAGTTATTTTAAACTGATGCCTGAACAACACACTTTGACTTTAACTATGGAATTCAAGCGTTTATGACTGAATTAGATAGTTGCTAAATCCCTACTCCGAAGACTGTCCAAAGTTGAACCCTCTACCTCACCCTAACTAGATTATCAGTGAGATTTTATAGCATTTTAATTAACTTAATTAGCTGTCTAGAAACTTGAAAGTATAAATCATTTCTAAACTGATAAAATTGCATAGACTATGTTGACGATCATATAAAACGGATTACAACGTTCAAAACAAAATATATCTAGTGTTTTGGGTTCATTGTTTTTTTTAAATAAGAAAACAGGTTACTGTTAACTGTTGTGAAAAAATAACCAGTTACTATCTATATTTTACTCGCTCTTCTTTTCAATGGGGGATTCGGCTTTAGGTCCAGGCGCCAATTATCGCGCCTCTTCGGGATGAGTGATTGGTCCGTTTCTTGCAAGATTGAGCTGGCCAATAAGCAGAGACCTGAGAGCATATAGAGTGTGCCGCGCACGCTTAGACTACGAAGATCACTTTGAATACGAACTGATCATGTCTGGAAGAGGTAAAACCGGAGGCAAAGCCAGGGCGAAGGCCAAGACCCGCTCATCCCGTGCCGGACTCCAGTTCCCCGTCGGCCGTGTGCACAGGCTTCTCCGCAAGGGAAACTACGCTCACCGCGTTGGTGCCGGAGCTCCCGTCTACCTGGCGGCGGTTCTCGAGTATCTGACCGCTGAGATCCTGGAATTGGCCGGAAACGCTGCCCGCGACAACAAGAAGACCCGCATCATCCCCCGCCACCTGCAGCTGGCCGTCCGCAACGACGAGGAGCTCAACAAACTCCTGGGCGGAGTGACCATCGCCCAGGGCGGCGTGCTGCCCAACATCCAGGCCGTCCTTCTGCCCAAGAAGACCGAGAAGCCCGCCAAGAAGTAGAACCAGACCACCAATAACACAAAGGCTCTTTTAAGAGCCACCTACATCTTGAAAAAGAGCTAAATCTAAACGTATTTAACCGCAAATTACCGAACAAAACACAAATATCGAATTCACTGTCGAAACAACCCTGTAGGCTAAGGTCTTGGTAACAAAATAACTGCAAGCAAGTGCATCATCCTCTTATCCATGAAGGGGAACTTGCCCACAGGGATCTAGTAGTTTGATTTGAAAATAAGTTGTTTCCTTTTATATTTGATAATTCCATGTTTCAGAACTTTTTTTACAAACATTTTTGAATGAAAAATCCCGTTTTAGGTTGGATAAACACGTCTGACAAATGCTTATTTCGCAAATTAAAATGACATGAATTATAACGATGATGCCGGGGTTGCTCTGTATGTTAGTTGTCCAAGGGGCTACATGGCCTAAAAGTTCGGGAACCACTGCGCTATAATATATGGATGAGTGACGATTTTATATATATTGCTATTAGGACCCTCCATACAAATTACACCCAAAAAGGGCAAATTACTTTCAACAAGATGTGGGAAATATGAGCTCCTTAAACAGGACCCTCGTGCATTATATGGTCGCATGCGCAAATGATATTTGGCCAGAAAAGTATATGGCGTTTTTATTTCAGGACAATGTTTATTTTAAAAAGCAAACATTCTGGGTAAAAAAAATCTCAATAACTTTTAATAAAGAAATTAGTTTGTTAGTTATTATGTTCACGATACGATTCCTTACTATGAAAGTCGACACAAGCACTGGGCGGGTCCGTACTACAGCCCCCCCCCCGTCTCTCTCAGGTCCGCTGCGAGCCTTTAAAAAGACGTCTCCCTGGAATTTTACATCTGAACTTCATTTTGCTTCTACTACCAAGTCAATCATGTCTGGTCGCGGTAAGGGAGGAAAGGGACTCGGAAAAGGAGGCGCCAAGCGTCACCGTAAGGTTCTTCGTGACAACATCCAGGGCATCACCAAGCCCGCCATCCGCCGTCTGGCTCGCCGCGGCGGAGTGAAGCGTATCTCCGGCCTGATCTACGAGGAGACCCGTGGGGTCCTCAAGGTGTTCCTGGAGAACGTGATCCGTGACGCCGTCACCTACACCGAGCACGCCAAGAGGAAGACCGTCACCGCCATGGATGTGGTCTACGCCCTGAAGAGGCAGGGGCGCACCCTGTACGGCTTCGGCGGTTAAACCATCTGCTCCCACACACAACCCCAACGGCTCTTTTAAGAGCCACCTAAATACTTTATCAAAGACGTACTCCTACAAAAATGATTCATACGGGCAATTTCAAAATAAGCTTAAAATGTATACAAGTTTTATATTTTCAAGTGTGATTTCTAATAGTCTATCCAGTGTGAAGTATCATTATTAATGCCCCATTGCCGCCGATACTAATGACTGATGCCTTCTAAAAATGCGAAACCGCACATCAATTTAATTTTTAGCTGTGTTGCGTATGATTAGTTTTAGACAAAGTAGGCCTATACCTATTTAAAATGAAGTCCTTTTAAAAATATATTTATTCAACACTTCAATATTTTATATATTTATTGCCCTATTCATTTATTAGAGGCGTATATTTGTATTCCATAGCCGTATTTATTTATTTGATTAATTATTATTGATCAAATGGCATTCCATGATAAATCAGCGTTAAAGCAAGTTTGCCTATTTGATTAATGTTGCCATGATTCATGCATTCTGGGTTCCAACTGCATGGTCGTGTTCTATTGAAACTCAAGTACACCGCCCACTCTGATACAGCCCACTCTTATGTAGAGTGGGCTTAATAAATAGTTTTACGCAACTAGGGATCATTTCGATGGATCATTTAATAAATAGGCCCTATATCAAAATGTATTTAATGTACTTGCCAATTACGAATCTGTTTGGGTTCAATCTAGCCGACATTATATGTTCGGACAATGAAGTTGAGTATTCAGTATCCATTTGATCCAGGGTGTAAAAGATGATGTGTAATTGAAGACAATAAACGGCAAGGATCGACTTACGCTCCATACAAACGCAAGATTACTCTGCAAAATGTCAAAATGTATTTAAAGTAATCGAATAAATGTCATGTATTTAAAATCCATACAGATGTATGTTTCTGATTGTTGTAGCAGCTATGTGCAAGCCTTTACTGACGAGTGTGTTTAACAGCAAACAAATGCGTTAATTGTTTCATAACAACAGACACTCAGGACACGTTGATCACTGTCAACTGTTGGTCTGAAGTCTTGTTCATTTGAAAAAGCACTTTTCGAACTATAAAAGTCTTTAACTATTATTAAAAACAAATCTCAACGAAACCTAGGTGACCATAACCAGGTCACGTCTCATTCTAAGCGTTATTGTAAATAATTGTCGACATCATTGGTACATAAAACCAGGTACGGTTGAAATTTAACATTTCTTCTTGTAGTTTATAAACTAGACGTGTCAAATACTGCCATCACAAGGGAATTTTACGCTGGTAAAGTTAAGGAGGAAACACAAACGAGACGATCATTCCCACTCGGAGTAATTTTTATATGGTTGAGTCTGTACGGTTCTCATCGGGTGTATAAGGACAGCCCCCTGGCCGCCTTCAGTCATATCTGCTACAGAACGTCCCGAGAACATGTCTGAAGTCGCTCCTGCACCCGCTGTTGCCGCCGCTCCGGCGAAAGCCGCCAAGAAGAAGCCCGCTGCCCGGCCGAAGAAGGTCGGACCCACTGTGGGCGACCTGATCGTCAAGGCCGTGGCTGCGTCCAAAGAGCGAAGCGGAGTTTCTCTGCCGGCGCTCAAGAAGGCTCTGGCCGGCGAGGGCTACGACGTGGAGAAGAACAACTCCCGCGTCAAGGCCGCCGTCAAAAGCTTGGTGGCCAAGGGAACCCTGATCCAGGCCAAGGGTACCGGAGCCTCCGGATCCTTCAAGATCAGCAAGGAGGCAAAGAAACCCGCCGCCGCCAAGAAGCCCGCTGCCCCTAAAGCCAAGAAGCCCGCAGCCAAGAAAACCGCCGCGGCCAAGAAGGTCGTCACCCCGAAGAAAGTCAAGAAGACCCCGACCAAGAAACCCGTAGCCGCTAAGAAAGCTACCCCGAAGAAGGCAAAGAAGCCCGCCGCCAAGAAGGTTGCGGCCAAGGTTACCAAGAAAACCGTCAAAAGCCCCAAAAAAGCTCCCAAGGCCGCCCCCAAGAAGTCCCCGGCAAAGAAGGTAGCGAAGCCCAAGGCAGCCAAGAAGGCCGCCCCCAAGAAGAAGTAAACTCTTCCTATGTCGAGTTGAACCCCATTCCCCCCCCCAAAGGCTCTTTTAAGAGCCAACCACACAACTTTAAGAGCCCATATTCTATCTCTCTATACTGCACATCGGTATTGAAATTACAAGTCTACTAGTTTTACTGACTTATTTACTAATGGTTAAGAAATAGAGTAATAGTTTGTAAAACTGAAAGGTATGAATAATACGAATATGTATGCAACAGGCCTCAGAAATCAAACGTTAAAGTGTCCCCGCATTATATTTAACAAATGTTGAAATTCCCTTCAGTTTTGGGTCCTATTGTCGTAAAATCTCGTTGAAATGGACTGATTCAAAAAATACAATTATTAATGAGGTAAAATATATTCAAACATTTCCATGATCCGCACATCTTTTAGTGTATAAATTAGAGACTGGATGCTAATCTTATGGTTTCACCCCTCCTCCATCCCCGATTATAAAACGCGGGAAATGAATTCAAACTCAACAAAGAAAGACTAGGAAGGATATGGGCGGGCACCAATGTGTGGGCGGGACTCAGTCTCTAATGACGTTTTTATAAGGACCAATCAGAGTGTTGTGTTTCGCCGGGGCTGACTATATAAATCCGTTCAGCCCGTCGGTATTTACTAAATTGAAGACATTCAATCGAAATGGCCAGAACCAAGCAGACCGCTCGTAAGTCCACCGGTGGCAAAGCCCCCAGGAAGCAGCTCGCCACCAAGGCTGCCCGCAAAAGCGCCCCGGCTACCGGCGGCGTGAAGAAGCCCCATCGCTACAGGCCCGGGACCGTGGCCCTGAGAGAGATCCGTCGGTATCAAAAGTCCACCGAGCTGCTGATCCGCAAGCTGCCCTTCCAGCGCCTGGTGAGGGAGATCGCTCAGGACTTCAAGACCGACCTGCGCTTCCAGAGCTCCGCCGTCATGGCTCTCCAGGAGGCCAGCGAGGCCTACCTTGTCGGCCTGTTCGAGGACACCAACCTGTGCGCCATCCACGCCAAGAGGGTCACCATCATGCCCAAAGACATCCAGCTGGCCCGCCGCATCCGCGGAGAACGCGCCTAAACTGACTTACTTCCTAGTCCCCCCAACGGCTCTTTTCAGAGCCACCTACTTATTTTAAAGAACAACCTTGTCTAGACAACCATAATGCATCTACTATACTATCAGCAGATCTATGTATAACTGGATGAACTGGAGACTGATGAATAAACCAATACTTGTATCTCAAGTTAAAATAATCGTATCATACGAAGCACATAGTATAACATTGTTAACGTAACAATTTCCGTAGACTGGAGCCAAAATGTCATTACCTTTTTATAAATGACATTAAATATTTGGTTGGATGTGGACATGTTGAGGGGTTAGGTAAGAGGTGATTTGTGTCGGTATTAAAGTTAGGGATGTTTACTTACGCACTAGGTAAGATTGATTGGTTTAGATACTTGGACAGAGATGTTGGTTAAAGTACTTGGTGATGTGAGATACTTTACTTTATGTGCAAGGATAGATATGGATAGATATATGCTTAGGTTTTAGGTTTGATATGGATAACTATAGGGTAAGGGTTTGTTCAGGTACTTTATATGGTTTAGGTATAAGGATAGCTACCTGTTATGTTGCATCACGTATTCATGAATTATTCTAATTGCTCATGAGATTCCTTCGCATCCTGGAAAAAAAAATATTCGGGTCGCGCAAAATTAGGGTCCAAGAAATGCAGCCTGTTCTAGTACCGGAACAACATGCTATTTATTTTTCGTTCATTAGGGGAAAATACTGCCACCTATTGGCCGTGAATGTAAGATATGTTATTGGTCTGTTTTGTACTGTGTGGGCTGGCCAATGAGCAAAGAGCTGGGGTCTACATATACCAGTGTGCAGCGAGCTATTGTCATACTTTGAAGCATTTACGCAGCGAAGTTAATCATGTCTGGAAGAGGCAAGACCGGAGGAAAGGCCAGGGCGAAGGCCAAGACCCGCTCATCTCGTGCCGGACTCCAGTTCCCCGTCGGCCGTGTGCACCGACTTCTCCGCAAGGGGAACTACGCTCACCGCGTCGGTGCCGGGGCTCCCGTCTACCTGGCGGCGGTGCTCGAGTATCTGACCGCTGAGATCCTCGAGTTGGCCGGAAACGCCGCCCGCGACAACAAGAAGACCCGCATCATCCCCCGCCACCTGCAGCTGGCCGTCCGCAACGACGAGGAGCTCAACAAACTCCTCGGCGGAGTGACCATCGCCCAGGGCGGTGTGCTGCCCAACATCCAGGCCGTCCTTCTGCCCAAGAAGACCGAGAAGCCCGCCAAGAAGTAAATCTAAAAAGAAATCGTCCTTAAACCCCAAAGGCTCTTTTAAGAGCCACCCATATCTAACCCAAGAGCTGCATCTTCTAAACCTGTCAACGCCACTGCCGTAGAAGTTAAACATCTGGCTAAAGGTTCTCCGACTACTTTCTGCATAACGGAAAAGTCGCGCTAATTGTGGTTGACTTTTGGAATGCAATGGACGCAATAAGAGGTTCTCTTCTCTGTAACCACAGTATAATTTGTATGTGTACAAACACTGAATACAATAGTTTTGGTCTAAGGCTATATTTGTATTACCTCTGTAAAACCCAAATATAGAAAAACCAAAAATATATATATATTTTACCTTTCAGATGTTGTGGGAGGCCTTTGATGCAGAAATTAAAGTTAAAAAAAAATGTTTATGTACGTTTTTAGAGAAATGTAATATTGCAACATTGGGCTTAGTTGGGAGCAGAATTTCTGTATTCGTACTCACGTTGTCTGAACAATTCAGAACTAAGGGTTCATTTGCAGGGTTGTTTGCTTAGTTAGCCCCATAACGGTATATAACATTAATAATAATCACAGTCATATTTTTATGAAGTCATTTATTAAAAATATAAAACAAGATAAAACTCTTAAACGCTTTTCCCCCCCCTCTTTTTTTCTTTTCATGACATTGGTCATGAAGACTTTCATTGGTGGTGAAAGTCCCAGAAACAGTCCCTGTCGTCTGAAAAGCAAAGGCGAACATCACACTTTCTGCATTGTGTGTTGGTGTATCCTTTATTGCAGTGTCTGCAGCGTCCTCTCCCTGTCTTCCTTGGGAAATGGGCAACTAGATCCTTGCGTACATCCAATGGGAGGTGTGCACATCTCTTGGATGGCCTCTTCTGAGCATTCAGAGGGCTTCCTGATGTCACTGTCTGTGTTGCTGGGCTTCCTTTGCCTGAAGATGGCTGTCCTCTCTTTGGAGTTTGAAGTGTTGCGTTTACCAGGATGAGAGAGGATGCTAGCTGTGCCTGAAACTGTCTCCTTTTCATTGTCTCTTTGCTAGACATCTTGAGCGCTTTACAGTCCCGCTTGTAGAGCAGCCAGGCATTGACCACAGCGAGGATGATGGTGTGCCAGAAGATGTGCATGTACCAGCGACGGGATTTGATGGGGAACTTATATTTGGCTGTAAATGAGTCCAACAAATCCACACCTCCCATGTACTTGTACATAGGAATCACCATCTCATCCACAGAGTTGTGCTCTTCTGGTACCACCTGCAGGCATTTCTCTCTGAATGAATCAAGCCACGGTCTGAGTTTCCATAGTTTGTCTTTCTTTTCCATCTCAGATACTGTCATGTTGTTTACAAAATGTAATGACGTCAACAGGGATTGGAATCTGTTGCGTGGCATCACATCAGCAACAGGGGAGTACCGCGTCTCTGTCTCCCAATACATACGGGTGCCAGCCATTTGTACCAGGCCCATCTTCAGGTACATGCCAAGCATTTTTTCAATTTCCTTTGCAGTGGTGTTTACAGATGTTCCATGCGCCTGAAAGCTGTACTCATTCGTGTTTTGTGCCAGAGCCTCAACCATGTCTTCGGACACAAACTTCTGGAAGTATTCCAATGGTGTGTGGAGGGAAATGTCATCTGCTGTGACATCCAGACCAGAAAAATCAGTGTTGGGACTGATGAAATCTTTTTTCAGCCAGCGATACCTGTCTCGGGGCATGGTGTGTTTGTTTGTTTTTGGCTCGATGTCCACGTAATTATCAGCTGGACAGTCCATGGGTGGTTGGTTTTCTTTGTCCACTTCTTTACAGACATCTTCATCGGAGTCTTCATCACTCTCATCAGTGTCACTGATTTCCATCTCAACCTCACTCTCTCCATTTTGGACCATGTCAATAACATCCCGCATACTGTATCGCGGCCCTCTCCTTGCTGGTGGCATTCTGAAAATAAAATATCAATTAATTAACATGTATATATATGTTTTATATATTGTAGTACATAACCTGAAGGAATAGATAGGGTGGTGGATCAAGTGCTCAGGGTAGAAATGTTTTCCTGAATGTCGCTTTGGACAAAAGTGTCTGCTAAATTCCCTAAATGTAAATGTAAATGGGTTAATGGCTCTAATTATCATACTAAAAGGAAAACATGCATACCCCCACTTCCACACCACACATTCAGGAACATTCCTTTCCCCAGAACTGAATTGTCTGTTGATATCCTCTTTGTGGAAAAAGTCATGGAATTTTAGGTCAGGCTGATCAAATTAACTACCATTTTTAGAGATAAAACTTTCAAATCAGTCCAATTTGACCAGAACACAACACAAGGGTAGAATGTATACTATCCATGTATAAAGAAAATACTAAGAAATTTGATGCATCTATTCCACAATAACTACATATGTACATGCTGTAGACATTGTAATAACAACCAAAAATATATATAAAATACATTTTACTTACTTGAATCTGATGAATCCAGCCCAATGAAACAAATAGATGTTGTTCGAAGGAAACCTTGAGAGGTTGTATGAGTTCATGGCCAGAAGGCGTGACTTATAAACAAATGTACGATCCAATAGTATTGTGAGACTGAACAATAGGACCCAATGACTATGTAAATGTGGTAAAAAAAAAAAAAAGATAAAATATAACAGATTGTTTTTTAGGATGGTTAAAGGTAACGTTGTAATTTTACAACAAGGGAACTCTTGAGCTGGTTGGAATAGCATAGTGCACAAATACGCGGATAGGGTGAAAGTCAGAATGTTTCAACTTATTTTGATCAGGAACGATAATTCGAAATGATGGTTAACCGTTAAATGAATAAGGTGTTTGCAAATGTTTTGCCTGCTTGGCCTGTTGGGTAAGAGGAGTTGAAACCGAAGTATGAAAGCGCTAGAAGCAGAAGGAATGAGTATTCACTACTACTATTCTTTAAAATTAAAGCGCATCATTATGTTTATGATGTGATTGTGAACCTGTTTTTCGAACTTGAGTTAAATAGTTTTAGTTTCGACATAGATAATCAGTCTAAGACTGTATCCATTCAAATATAACCTGTTGAATGGTGGCGACTATTCATTCAGGACAGTGGCGTTTCAAAAATATCCGCGCGCTGTTGTAAATCAACTCCCAACGGAATTCGGTGCCGCGTAATCCAGCCAATCATACACATGCGCCAGCACATGCTGATTTGCATGCGCCTCCTATAAAATCGGTTGCAAAACTAGTCTGCCCACATTCGCATCCAATCGCATCATGCCTGAGGTAGCAAAACCCGCGCCCAAGAAGGGCTCCAAGAAAGCCGTCTCCAAGACGGCAGTGAAGGGCGGCAAGAAGCGCCGCAAGACCAGGAAGGAGAGCTACGCCATCTACGTGTACAAGGTGCTGAAGCAGGTCCACCCCGACACCGGCATCTCCTCCAAGGCGATGGGCATCATGAACTCGTTCGTCAACGACATCTTCGAGCGTATCGCCGGTGAGGCCTCTCGCCTTGCCCACTACAACAAGCGCTCCACCATCACCTCTCGGGAGATCCAGACCGCCGTCCGCCTGCTGCTCCCCGGAGAGCTGGCCAAGCACGCCGTGTCTGAGGGCACCAAGGCGGTGACCAAGTACACCAGCTCCAAGTAGACTTCACCTCCAACCAACAAACGGTCCTTTTAAGGACCACCCAAATACCACTAAAAGCTTCTCCTTTCTTAAACTCCAATCTATAAGCTATATAGTCTACGTTATATTACTCAAGGCGTCCTCACAACAGACGGGAGGAACCAGTGTGCAGAACGCATATAACACCGCTAAGTGACTGGTCTGTATTCTGCCGTTAACCCCCGAGGCCGGGATAGAACTCTATTTACGTACCAGGTGGGTTTCCCGTTGATAAAATAAGACCACATGTCTTTGAAGGGATTTATTACAGGTCTGATTTGTAAGCGTGTAGATTTCATTCCACCCAAGTTCTTATGGACTTGCTGGGCCACGCGGCAGGCTGGCAGATGTCACTTTTAGGATATTTTAATGTTTTCCCATTAGTGAGAACCTCTTTGTTATCGGCGTAGGGGAGATATCAATATAGATATCAGATGACCTTTATTAATATTCTCTGTATTAATGTTCTGAGTTGATATTGTCCAACGGTTATAGAACGTTGGTGTATTCTAGTTCCTCTTGTCCACATTAAGGGATTCGATGCCGCCTAATCCAGCCAATCACACAAGCGGAACAGCACATGCTGATTTGCATGCGCCTCCTATAAAGTCGGCTGTAAAACTAGTTTGCTCACATTCGCATCCAATCGCATCATGCCTGAGGTAGCAAAACCCGCGCCCAAGAAGGGCTCCAAGAAAGCCGTCTCCAAGACGGCAGTGAAGGGCGGCAAGAAGCGCCGCAAGACCAGGAAGGAGAGCTACGCCATCTACGTGTACAAGGTGCTGAAGCAGGTCCACCCCGACACCGGCATTTCCTCCAAGGCGATGGGCATCATGAACTCGTTCGTCAACGACATCTTCGAGCGTATCGCCGGTGAGGCCTCTCGCCTGGCCCACTACAACAAGCGCTCCACCATCACCTCCCGGGAGATCCAGACCGCCGTCCGCCTGCTGCTCCCCGGAGAGCTGGCCAAGCACGCAGTGTCTGAGGGCACCAAGGCTGTGACCAAGTACACCAGCTCCAAGTAGACTTCACCTTCAACCATCAAACGGTCCTTTTAAGGACCACCCAAATGCTTTCTTAAGAGCTTCTCCTCGCTACAGTAAGATGACAATGCCTCAGTCAGTGTAGTAGTTGCGTTCGAATTGAGGCTAAACGTATCTGTAACGTCTTAATTTAGTTCCTAAATAGCATGAGGTAGGGCGCCCCCACCTGACGGTCATCAGAATCACATGCGATCTGGATTTTCGGGTGACTAGCTTCTGGATTTTTGTATGACTTCAATTGCAGGACTGCATTTCTTCTGCCTCGTATTTCTCTCCAATTACGCGCTACTGGCTCGGAAAGAAACCATGCTGCTCGCCATTGCAACTGGGTCACTTCACGGCCACGGTAGTAGCATAGCTACAATCACTAATACCACATGTATTATCTGTTAATGCTAAATGCAGCCCCTCACCGTATGTGACATGTTGTATATAACAATTCATTCATACATCGGGTTTGTTTTGGGGTAAACAATTCATTTGAAATGCCAATTTCATATTGTTACTATGGTGAGTGGTTTGATGATTCGTCGATCTGTTGGTAATGCCTCCTCGCGCTCCTCTTTCAAAATAGGAGTGAAAGAAAGTTGAGTGCTCTTTTCATCCTTCTCCCGTTACTAGTTCCCTGTTAAAAGGTACATACACTTTTTGTATATACACCCCATTGATAGTTGAAGCACGTTTGATACAAGGTTCGACAGCATTGTAAAAGGAGCTTCTTCAAATATTTGGGTGGCTCTTAAAAGAGCCGTTGGGGTTGTGTGTAGGAGCAGATGGTTTAACCGCCGAAGCCGTACAGGGTGCGCCCCTGCCTCTTCAGGGCGTAGACCACATCCATGGCGGTGACGGTCTTCCTCTTGGCGTGCTCGGTGTAGGTGACGGCGTCACGGATCACGTTCTCCAGGAACACCTTGAGGACCCCGCGGGTCTCCTCGTAGATCAGGCCGGAGATACGCTTCACTCCGCCGCGACGCGCCAGACGGCGGATGGCGGGCTTGGTGATGCCCTGGATGTTATCACGGAGAACCTTACGGTGACGCTTGGCGCCTCCTTTCCCGAGTCCCTTTCCTCCTTTGCCGCGACCAGACATGATTATAGTTTGTCAGAAAACTGTGACTTGTCAGCGCTAGGCTTGTTCATTATAAAGGCTTTTTGCGGACCTGAGGGAGACGAAAGGCGGGAGCTCCTCTACAGACCACGCCCATTACCTCTGTTCAACTGTGGCTGGAAAGTTGACGCAGTTGAAAGTTGACACATTCATTCATTATTTGTCTGTTGCACTATTGTTTGTTGTAGGTCCTGGCACTTGATGAACACACTTAATGCAGGTTGTATTCATTCATTGTACTTGTGTAGCATGTACTTAATTGTGTTGTGCATGCATGTTGTGTAGCATGTACTTAGTAGCATCTGCAGTAGCTAGCCATCACTGCTGTGTACGGGGAATGGGGTCAGCCTGGCGGTTGTCAGTACTTGCACTTGGTTCTATGAACGTCTTTACTGCACCGACAGCGATATATTGTTTCACTTCTTATGACAAATGTACTCATTGTAAGTCGCTTTGGATAAAAGCGTCTGCTAAATGTAATGTAAAATGTAATACATGTCTATACAATTCAAGGGGACTTTATTTCTACATTTTCTTATTGTGTACTTATCTTGTCCTATGCACTTATATATACCTACATAATATATGTACATATATTATATATACACGATGCATCTTACACTTCTGGTTAAATACACTTCGGTTGACTAAACACTCGTCTTCCCCAAAAACAGATCGAACGATTAATCAGAGATGTGATGTTAGTGATCCAAAGAAATACAGGCTACGTTTATCATATTCAGTTATCGAATGAGTGCGCTTAAAAATGCGGGCCCCACCATATTATTATAACATCCGACCGGTAGAAATTGATTATTTGCTTAAAAAGTTCAAGACAACTACATCTACACATGCTGTGCACATAAAACAAATCTGTACTTATTGCTATTTAACTATGGTTTCGCAACGAGGAATGCTCTTATGAGTATGTAGGTGGCTCTTAAAAGAGCCGTTGGGGGGACTTGGAAGTTGGTCAGTTTAGGCGCGTTCTCCGCGGATGCGGCGGGCCAGCTGGATGTCTTTGGGCATGATGGTGACCCTCTTGGCGTGGATGGCGCACAGGTTGGTGTCCTCGAACAGGCCAACCAGGTAGGCCTCGCTGGACTCCTGCAGAGCCATGACGGCGGAGCTCTGGAAGCGCAGGTCGGTCTTGAAGTCCTGAGCGATCTCCCTCACCAGGCGCTGGAAGGGCAGTTTGCGGATCAGCAGCTCGGTGGACTTCTGATACCGACGGATCTCTCTCAGGGCCACGGTCCCGGGCCTGTAACGATGGGGCTTCTTCACGCCGCCGGTGGCCGGGGCGCTCTTGCGGGCAGCCTTGGTGGCGAGCTGCTTCCTGGGGGCTTTGCCACCGGTGGACTTACGAGCGGTCTGCTTTGTTCTGGCCATGTCGTTTGGGTGTCTTCAAATCGAAGGTAAGGAATCAACGCGCCGAGTAGATCTTATATAGCCAGTCCCGGAGAACCGCCCACGATGATTGGTCTCTCTGCGAGAGAGAGGGGGGGGGGGGGGGAAACACGCCCCTTTTGGAATCATTCATTTACAATTACAACAGCGTTAGAGTTCAGCTTGTTTCTAATGTTTTTGTGCTGTTTTTTTCCGCCGTAGTAGTAATTCTTGAAGTGGAAATCAAGGCAGCTTGACAGGTTGGATCAGAGGATCGAATAGATGGTTTATTCCAGTATGTAATACAGCACAGGTACAGACTTAAACTGAATAATCTATAGTGTAGCTGGATGAGGAGCAGTCTCCATACGTCGATCGCCCTGAACCAACGGTGGGACGAGTATTATATAGTATACGAAAGAAAACGTGAATAACAAAAGAACAGAAGCAGTCCCTCCCTTGTTCATCCTTGCAGAGACAAACAAAGCAGGATTGTTGGAAAGAACTGTAATATATGTAATAATCAATACAGAGACTCTTAATAAAGGTCAGCTGATATCTATATTGATATCTCCCCTACGCCGATAACAAAGACACTCACTAACGGGGGAAAACAGTAAGAGATCCTAAAAGTGACATCTGCCAGCCTGCCGCGTGGCCCAGCAAGTCCATAAGAACTTGGGTGGAATGAAATCTACACGCTTACAACTCAGACCTGTAATAAATCCCTTCAAAGACATGTAGTCTTATTTCATCAACGGGGAACCCACCTGGTACGTAAATAGAGTTCGATCCCGGCCTCGGGGGTTAACGGTAGAATACAGACCAGTCACTCTTAGCAGTGTTTTATGCTTTCTGCACACTGGTCCCTCCCGTCTGTTGTGACGACGCCTTGAGTAATATAACGGAGACTATATAGCTTATAGATTGGAGTTTAAGAAAGGAGAAGCTTTTAGTGGTATTTGGGTGGTCCTTAAAAGGACCGTTTGTTTGGTTGAAGGTGAAGTCTACTTGGAGCTGGTGTACTTGGTCACCGCCTTGGTGCCCTCAGACACGGCGTGCTTGGCCAGCTCTCCGGGGAGCAGCAGGCGGACGGCGGTCTGGATCTCCCGGGAGGTGATGGTGGAGCGCTTGTTGTAGTGGGCCAGGCGAGAGGCCTCACCGGCGATGCGCTCGAAGATGTCGTTGACGAACGAGTTCATGATGCCCATCGCCTTGGAGGAGATGCCGGTGTCGGGGTGGACCTGCTTCAGCACCTTGTACACGTAGATGGCGTAGCTCTCCTTCCTGGTCTTGCGGCGCTTCTTGCCGCCCTTCACTGCCGTCTTGGAGACGGCTTTCTTGGAGCCCTTCTTGGGCGCGGGTTTTGCTACCTCAGGCATGATGCGATTGGATGCGAATGTGGGCAGACTAGTTTTGCAACCGAATTTATAGGAGGCGCATGCAAATCAGCATGTGCTGTTCCGCTTGTGTGATTGGCTGGATTACGCGGCACCGAATTCCTTTGTTGTGGAGCTAGATCATTATAGTTACTAGATCAGTGTATGACTGGAACTGTTCAATAAATGTAAAAAATGTTTTTTAGTTTCTTAGTTAGATCCACGGTGTCTTCTGAGCGGTTAATTATTAACATCACATACATAAAACATTACTATAGGAAACCATTCAAATCGTAAATATATTTTCACTCATGAATGACTCAGTAACATTGTTATACCATCCTTTCAAATTGCAACCTCTGTTAAAGCAGTTATAGTTTAATGATTCGAGGCAGCTTGTTCTGACCGTTCATAACTACGTCCCAGAGGAATACATTTACCGCGCGGGTATTTTGAATTCTGCTGTATTTGGTTGCTAGGCATTTGTCATTTCTACTAATTCTTTATGCCAACAATCATTTGCACTAGGTGTACGGGCATCTCAGCATGTCGACGAGACCGTGGTGTCACGTCGTAAAAGTAACTGAACTCCATCTGCAGTAAGGTTAGTAAGTCCTTGATAATTATGTGGTTCTGTTCGTAAACTTCTGCTGCTCAAAAACGTGCTTCCCTTTGTCCAGACTCGGCTCGACCTTTGCTCATTTTCCCCCAGATTTAGCCAATAAACACCCGTGCAAAATCCACTGCAATTCTCATGCAACTTTTTCCACACATGTAAATTTAGAACCATATGTTGGATCTAAATATACATTTTTATATCAAAATCTTATATCTCAATCTATATTCTAACTGCTTAATCTGAAGCTAAATCTTATTTACATCTAAATCTTTATATATAAATCTACATTTTATATCTAAATCTTTCACCTAATTGTTAAATCCATTCAACAGATTTGCTAATTGTCATACATACTAATTACATACTAATGAGTTCTGACTCCTAACATCCATATTTTAGGGGCGGTATCACACGCACGGACAGAAGGCCGATATAGATAAATACGGTAGATAGACTAATGCAGACAATAACGATTTAGTAAGAATGTAGACTTCAGCTACACGTTTCAAAAGGTAATGATTATTTATATATTTGCTTCTGGTACAGCAGCTCCTGCTTCGTCAGCCGCTGCAGCTCCCCCTCCTGGAGAGGGTCAGCGCCGCGCCCACAGAGGAGTCAGGAGGAGTCAGGGGGAGATAAGGGGTGAGTTGGTAAGAGGTAGTTGAGGGGTGAGTTAGGAGGGGGGGGAGGACCGCCACAGATCAGGACGTCTTTAATAAGGCGAACGTCAGCGGTCGGCTGACACCGCAGCAACACGCGCTGAACGGACCAGAGGCTGCAGCTCCCATCACAGTTTGGTAACCGGGTTACAGCGGTTACCGCGGTAACCGTGTGTGTGTGTGTGCAGGGGCGTACTTAGTCATTTGGGGGCCCAAGGCAAACCCAGTCATTGGGGCCCTCCACATTCTCGTTCTGCACTGTATATATATATATATATATATATATACACATATATATATCGTATAACTCTGCTTCATTTTCTCAACCCGCGCCAACTAGTTTGTTTTGGTACTGTCTTCCTGAATCAAGCCTGCACATGCGCAGTAACATGGAATAGTCCATTGCATGAGAAGGTGTGACACAGCCACATGACGTTATAAGTGTTTGAAAGAAATGGTACAAATTGTATGTAAAAAAAAACAGTGCCCAGTTAACATAAAGTTTTAAATCCTTGCAAGGTTAAATAATGTTTTGGGTTACATGTTAATTGGTTTTGTGTGTGTGTTTGCCGATGTGGAAAAGCCATAATAATGCCAGCGACATGTGATTTTTGCTGGGAGGACATGACAAAAAGGTTACTGGGACTTTAAGCTAGGTGACCTTAGGGGGCAAGGGGAGGAGTTACAGACAGGTACCAGGAAGCAGTTGAACAAAGGGAAAATGTTTGGGATGGCCGAAGGAGAAGGGTGGTGAGTTTAGGAAAGGAGGGATCCTGAAATCTTAAAACCCCACCAAACTCCTGAGAAGGCCACGCTATACAGACAACAACGATGGAGTATATTTGTTTGAGCCTGCCTTACCGGTGAGATCCTTCCATTTTTTCTACAATGCATTGTTAATGGACTACTTTTATGTGTTTTTTGGCGGAATACTTTTTGGTGGTTTTTTGGGCTTTGGACTGTCTGGGTTTTGGGTGCTGGACTTTGGGAGACTTGGGGAAGGGTGAAGGAAAAAAACAAACGTATGGTGTATAAAAGCTGTGGACAATTTGATGTTACTGATACAATTATCAAAATCAATACAAAAGCTTTTGAGAAAACAGTTTGTTTATGGGGTATTTTCTTTGGAATATACTGGATGGCTGATGGGAATGTGATTTGATTGATGTTTTTTTTGGAATAAGATGAGGTTACATATGTAACTGAAATGTATTATGTAGTTTTCCGAACAAAAAGTGATATAATATTCCCTAGTGATACATTTTTACTGTAATACTCTCACATAGCCACATCCAGTAGCACCGAGCATAGTTTAGAGGTAATTTCCCCTCACAATCGCCAGAGGGCAGCACTGAACACATTTGACAAATTAAGCAGTAATACTCGCATAACCTCAGAGGGCAGTACTGAGCACATTTGACAAATTAAGCAGTAATACTCACATAACCTCAGAGGGCAGTACTGAGCACATTTAACAAAGTTACAAACATTTACACTAGGGGCAGCAACGGACACACAGAGGAAGTGAGAAAACCATAGAAGAAGTCTACTCACCTGTTTATAAAACTCGGACTCGGCCAAGAATCTCTTGGGCGGCGTATCGATTAGATGTAAAGCTTAGAGACGCTCCACGCGTGTTATATACGATCCCTCTCCTTTTGTTTCATAGACGATAGACAATAGATCAATAACCTTAACCAAATAAAGTGAGTTAAAAGCGATCCTGTCTCGGCGGCCTTTCCTGGACTAAAATTCATAACAATTACAAAGGGAGGGGGGGGCAGTCAAAAGATCATGATAGATTAAGCATTTTTATGGATTTTTAAGCGCGCAAATTAAGACTAAAAAAATATTATTGCTTTAAATCGAAGAAAACTTTCTTAATCAGTATTGTATGAGACATTTGGGGGCCCCTGGAAATCTCGGGGCCACAGGCAATTGCGTGTGTGTGTGTGTGTGTGTGTGTGTGTGTGTGTGTGTGTGTGTGTGTGTGTGTGTGTGTGTGTGTGTGTGTGTGTGTGTGTGTGTGTGTGTGTGTGTGTGTGTGTGTGTGTGTGTGTGTGTGTCATTTCAATGGCATTGACATGCTAATCGCGATGAAATCAACTTTATTTAAACTCTGCAGAATGTTAAGCTGTATTAATACTGATTTGATACGTTGAGTATCAAACACACACTTACACACACACACACACACACACACACACACACACACACACACACACACACACACACACACACACACACACACACACACACACACACACACTTACACTTACACTTTTCACCGGTGGTTTGACCAGAAAAATAAATGCGTTCTTGTGTAAACTCACCTCCGTCGTGTGATGGACACAGACAATAAAAGCCCTGGTTCTGGTTTGGGTTGCGTTACGGCACCATTAAATGACCAGAAATGACACAACATAACATATAGGCCGTAGACAAAAGGTGAAAGTGAAAACAATGAATCTCTTGAATCATTGTGTTTTCAAACAGCGTGATGGCATTAAATCAAAATAAAGTAAATCGAACAAAATAAAATAGAAAGAATACACTAACCACACATAACTCCGGGGACTAACGAACCTTCTTACTCCCGACCAGAAATAACCAGTGAGTGTTCCGGGTCCTCTTGCTTCTGCTCTGACTGCTGACGACTTTCGGCTTCGCCCGCTTTGAACATCCCGCTCCCGCATTGGGCAGTCGTAAAGCAGCAGCACAAACACGGTTCATCTCCCTCTAATTACGTAATCGGTCGCCTAAAAAGAATCACAGAGGTCCTGACCTCGATCAATCTCCACACAAAATATATCAGGTTTTATTCGGGGAACGGAATATGTAATTTAAAGATCACTGTCTACATATATAAGTCTATGTTATGTGTTTGGTCGATAGTGATATAGTGATAATTATAGATCTATGGTGGTAGTTTACCACTATGGCTGCAGTAAGAACACTGTGTAATGAGAACCGTAAATCGGCTGATGAATGTGCCTTTTCGCCAAACGTCAATCGCGTGGTGTGTGTGTTTTACACCACATTCAGCGGTATGAGCCTTCTCATTCTGGGACCTTATCTCGATAAACAAGATGTGAAAGAATAACGTCAATAACACTTTTACAAGTCACTACATGTGTACGCACGCACGCACGCACGCACGCGCGCGCGCGCGCACACACAGTCCTTCATCATCTTCTTCTTCCTCACTTAACTGTGACACTGACTGGATTCAACCATTTCAAACTTCATCAGAACAGCTCAGCTATTCTATATTTTATCTCAAATGTATTACAACTTTATAACATTAGCTATTGTTTAACTCGTGTTCCTTATTTGTTTCCAAACAGTTGACCTTTTTTTAAATGGTGTGCATGTTTACATTGTTTACTTTTGAACTTTTGTTCGAATCCCTTCACTTGATTTAGGCCATCTAACATTTATTTACGTCTTCAACTTTTCGGCTTTACTGAAAACACGGAGCGGCAGTAGCTCAGGTGGTAGAGCGGGCTGGCTGGTGACCGGCAGGTTGCTGGTTCGCTTCCCGCCTGCTCCTAGCTGTGTGTCGAGGTCTCCCTGAGCAAGAAGACGGTAGTGACTGACTGGTGAACGTATGTAGTGACTCGCGCCGCCTAACAACTTGGTACGAGAGAAAAAGCTGTCTAGAGCAGGTTCCCTCGAGTGGGATATATGATCCACGGTATAACCCCTCCCTGTTTGTTCCATTAGGCTACGTCAGTATGCAGTGGGATTTGCATACTGAGCCAATTGGTTGGAGCCTTGACGAAGTGGTCCTCCTCCTCGCTGAACTGGTGGACTTCGTTTGTTTGGCTGGCTCCGGCAAAAAGAGCAAATAGAGGCTCCAAGAGGTGTCCGCTTCAACATGTGAGTACTACTTTTATTAAACAAGAATGCTTAAACTACACTACTACTATTACTCTACTATTGTACAAGTAGGCTACTGAGAGTGAGACACCGAAATGTAGTTTAGCATCCAACCAGGAGTACAAAGAAAAGCAGTAAAGTAAACAGCAGTAAAATGTACACAGGTAGAGGAATACTGATGGCTGCAGTATGAACAATATTGACAGGAGAACAGTGTGGAGGAATGCATTAAGATGGATTCAGTAGACGACTGAACATGAGAAGCAATATGTAGACATATACATATACACGCAGCAACTATGAGTGGATCATCCATGTCTAAAACGATCAGTGTAAAGATGTCCGGTTTGATTACAAATCTGACACTTTTTTTGTGTGTTTTTTTACTTTTTGAATGAAAGTTCAACGGAGCTTAGGGGCATTTAAAAAAAAATCTAAAAATAAAAATAGGTCAGCAATAGCGATAGGATTAGCTATAGTATGAGTAGGCCCTATATCATTCATTTTACAAACAGAAAAATGTATTCAACTTTTACACTACTCGCCCATTGGCTTACTCTACATACTGAAGATCATTTAGGAATGGTTTACCTCCATCTTTGGGTTCCTTTTTGGTTTCGTCTGTTTTTCTGCACCTTAACTAACCAGAGTCAACTATGTTTAGACTAGTCATATACAAAAATATAAAAAATTTAATGAAAGTGTATTAAAGTGCATGAAACGTGATTGTGATGCAGCAGCGCCCTCCGCAGGACTGCTCAGGTAGGAAGTGATTATGAAGAGATGATGAAGAGATGATTAAACCATTATCAGCGGACGCAAATCGCTCTAATGAAAGGTTTCCCTCAGCGGCTGAATGGCTCTCCTCTCCCGCCACGAGACCAGAGGTTCTGAGTCCACGACCCCGGAGCGACCGGACCCAGAGGAGGACCTGCTGGACCCGGAGGAGGACCTGCTGGACCAGGAGGAGGACCTGCTGGACCAGGAGGAGGACCTGCTGGACCCAGAGGAGGACCTGCTGGCCGCTGGACCGCGCCTACGACGGCGGAGGAGGAGGAGCAGCATGTATCTGCGGCCTTCAAGTACGCATCTGCCTCCTCAATGAATGAAGGATTTAACCCTGTCCGACAAACGTGACAAAGTGACTCATTCCAGTCTTCCCTCCACAGTGGAAGCTGAGTCGACCGGAGAGGATCCACGCGTGGACGTCTGCGTACACACACACACACTTCTCCGGTGGTTTCACTAGAAAAATAATTGCGTTCTTGTGTAAACTCACCTCCATGTAATGACGAACACAGAACAGACAGTAAAAGACATGTTTCTGATCCCCACACACAAACGCCCGATGCTTAATAATCATATTTCCAATCGATGAATCCTCTTAGTCAGGGTGTCCGCGCATCCTTAAAAAGTCTTCAAAAGTCTTAAATTCATGTTTCTAAATTTAAGGCCTTAAAATGTCTTGAATTCGTTAAAAATGTCATATGCTGGTCTTAAATACTGTAACTCAAGGTCTTAAATTTGTCGAGGCAGGACTATTTATTTATTTATTTTTCTCGCGGGACTTTTCGGGAAGGACACGTAGAGAGGCTTCTTTCTTGCTAGATATTTGGTCGGAAACATGCCGTTAAACTGCACTTTATGTTCAATAAACAGACAAAAAGTAAACTTGAATGAGTCTCATTGAGTGACACACATGCTATGCTTGGGTTGTAATACAGCGGGATCCCCCCCACCATCGCGTGCTTTAGGTCTTAAATTTCTGTTATGATATTTTAGTCCAGGAAAGGCCGCCGAGACAGGATCGCTTTTAACTCACTTTATTTGGTTAAGGTTTTGGTCTATTGTCTATCGTCTATGAAACAAAAGGAGAGGAATGGTATATAACATGCGCGGAGCGTCTCTAAGCTTTATATCTAGGATACGCCGCCGAGAGATTCTGCCCGCCTCTGTTCAGCTGTTGCTTTTTATAAACAGGTAAAAGTAAACTTCTTCTACGGCTCTAAAAACTTGCTCTGAATGAATGTGCCTTTTCGCCAAACGTGTGTTTTATACCACATTCAGCGGTATGAGCCTTCTCATTCTGGGACCTTATCTCGATAAACAAGATGTGAAAGAATGACGTCAACAACACACAACAAAACACACACACACACACACACACACACACACACACACACACACACACACACACACACACACACACACACACACACACACACACACACACACACACACACACACACACACACACACACACACACACACGCACACAGTCCTTCATCATCATTTTCTTCTTCCTCACTTAACTGTGACACTGACTGGATTCAACCATTTCAAACTTCATCAGAACAGCTCAGCTATTCTATATTTTATCTCAAATGTATTACAACTTTATAACATTAACTATTGTTTAACTCGTGTTCCTTATTTGTTTCCAAACAGTTTACCTTTTTTTAAATGGTGTGCATGTTTACATTGTTTACTTTTGAACTTTTGTTCGAATCCCTTCACTTGATTTAGGCCATTTAACATTTATTTACGTATTCAACTTTTCGGCTTTACTGAAAACATGGAGCGGCAGTAGCTCAGGTGGTAGAGCGGGCTGGCTGGTGACCGGCAGGTTGCTGGTTCGCTTCCCGCCTGCTCCTAGCTGTGTGTCGAGGTCTCCCTGAGCAAGAAGACGGTAGTGACTAGTGAACGTATGTAGTGACTCGCTCCGACTAACAAATTGGTACGAGAGAAAAAGCTGTCTAGAGCAGGTTGTGAAGAAGTTAACGCAGTGTCCTACACTTAGCGCGCGCTGCACCGGGGTCGGCAGACAACACTGCGCGGGTATCAACTAGTGGACACACAGCTAGGAGGAGCAGGGAACCAGCGGAGTGACCGATGACCGTCCTCCTATCGGAGGACCCGGACAGGGTCCTGTCATTAAAGTCAATAATAATTCCAAGGCAAAGTCAATAAAGGGTCCTGTCATCAAAGTCAATTGATGACAGTGTGCTTCTCTGTGTGCCCGTTCAGTGTGCTTCTCTGTGTGCCCGTTGCTGCCCCTATGTGTAAATGTTGTAACTTTGTTAAATGTGCTCAGTACTGCCCTCTGAGGTTGTGTCCTCCTATCGGAGGACCCGGACAGGGTCCTGTCATTAAAGTCAATAATAATTCCAAGGCAAAGTCAATAAAGGGTCCTGTCATCAAAGTCAATTGATGACTGTGTGCCCGTTCAGTGTGCTTCTCTGTGTGCCCGTTGCTGCCCCTATGTGTAAATGTTGTAACTTTGTTAAATGTGCTCAGTACTGCCCTCTGAGGTTGTGTCCTCCTATCGGAGGACCCGGACAGGGTCCTGTCAATAATAATTCCAAGGCAAAGTCAATAAAGGGTCCTGTCATCAAAGTCAATTGATGACAGTGTGCTTCTCTGTGTGCCCGTTCAGTGTGCTTCTCTGTGTGCCCGTTGCTGCCCCTATGTGTAAATGTTGTAACTTTGTTAAATGTGCTCAGTACTGCCCTCTGAGGTTGTGTCCTCCTATCGGAGGACCCGGACAGGGTCCTGTCATTAAAGTCAATAATAATTCCAAGGCAAAGTCAATAAAGGGTCCTGTCATCAAAGTCAATTGATGACTGTGTGCCCGTTCAGTGTGCTTCTCTGTGTGCCCGTTGCTGCCCCTATGTGTAAATGTTGTAACTTTGTTAAATGTGCTCAGTACTGCCCTCTGAGGTTGTGTCCTCCTATCGGAGGACCCGGACAGGGTCCTGTCAATAATAATTCCAAGGCAAAGTCAATAAAGGGTCCTGTCATCAAAGTCAATTGATGACAGTGTGCTTCTCTGTGTGCCCGTTCAGTGTGCTTCTCTGTGTGCCCGTTGCTGCCCCTATGTGTAAATGTTGTAACTTTGTTAAATGTGCTCAGTACTGCCCTCTGAGGTTGTGTGAGACATATTTTAGTTGTAATATATTGTAATATTCCCTTATCACAAGGGAATATTACAACTAAAATATGTCACATTTCATTCAAGGTGGTATTAAAAAAGGCCTTAAAAAGTCTTAAATTTGACTTGCTGAAACCTGCAGATACCCTGTTAGTGCCAGTGAAATAAGAAATAGCGCCAGTGTTACATTGTGTTTATATAGGTTAAATATTGACATCAGTGGTGGCTGGTGCTACAAATTGCTGGTGGGGCGCAGTGATAGACGGGGGGGGTCTGGGGCTCCCCCCCCAGAAAAAAAAAAGAATTTGGTGGAGTTGATTTCCTGTATTCTGGTGCATTTTGGGGATGGCCACTACCTATTACCTACCTACTATTTATTCAGATTCATAGCCTACATCCTGACTTGCAGGGCCTGGACAAGCTTACAAGCTTACCCATTGTTGTTATTCTGATATTGAGGCAAATCATGATCACTGTCCTATAGCGTCCATTTTTTGGGCGTCTCAATGTCTATTTCAAATGCAGTTAGAAATATGTGACAGTTGCTTTATTTTGTTTATATGCTACAGGCCGAAATACTAAATGAATATGTAACTTACTTGCTCCTTTTAAGTATAACATTGCTTGGGGAGTCCAATTCCTCCACTGAAATGGGTGGAAAGTGCTTTTACAACTTTTAACAACATTTCGTTGATATCCTGTAACAATGACAAAAATAAACTGAACTGAACTTCAGCCTCTGAGGGAAACCTTTCAGAAGATCAACGGAGCTTCGGGGCATTTAAAAAGTCTGAAAATAAAATAAAAATAGCCAGCAATAGCGATAGGATTAGCTAGTATTAGTACATCATTCATTTTACAAACCGAAAAAAGACTTTTAGACTACTCTCGCCCATTGGCTTACTCTACATACTGAAGATAATTTAGGAATGGTTTACCTCCATCTTTGGGTTATTTTTTGGTTATGTCTGTTTTTTCTGCACCTTAACTAACCAGAGTCAACTATGTTTAGACTAGTCATATACAAAAATATAAAAATTAAATGAAAGTGTATTAAAGTGCATGAAACGTGATTGTGATGCAGCAGCGCCCTCCGCAGGACTTCTGAGGTACTGTGGAACGAGGAGAGGTCAGAAGTGGAAATCTTCGTGTTTTTTTGCAGACAGGCTAGTAAAGGTGCAGTGAAACAGACGTAACCAGGGCTGTAGTGGTGGCTAAACGCACGTTTAGCAAACACCCTCTGCAATTTTGGAAATGGCGTGCACCTCTGAGTGGCGTTTACACACCTGTAAATTATTTTATATATTTTTTAATGTTTACGTGCCTTTACGTCTTCCTAAATACATTAATAAATTTGGTGTAATTTTTAAAGTGGCAACATTTCATGTGTTGTACCTACACAAGCACAAGCAATTTAGCAGCGGTCGGCTGACACCGCAGCAACACGCGCTGAACGGACCAGAGGCTGCGGCTCCCATCACAGTTTGGTAACCGGGTTACAGCGGTTACCGCGGTAACCGTGTGTGTGTGTGTGCAGGGGCGTACTTAGTCATTTGGGGGCCCAAGGCAAACCCAGTCATTGGGGCCCTCCACATTCTCGTTCTGCACTGTATATATATATATATATATACACATATATATATATCGTATAACTCCGCTTCATTTTCTCAACCCGCGCCAACTAGTTTGTTTTGGTACCGTCTTCCTGAATCAAGCCTGCACATGCGCAGTAACATGGAATAGTCCATTGCATGAGAAGGTGTGACACAGCCACATGACGTTATAAGTGTTTGAAAGAAATGGTACAAATTGTATGTAAAAAAAAACAGTGCCCAGTTAACATAAAGTTTTAAATCCTTGCAAGGTTAAATAATGTTTTGGGTTACATGTTAATTGGTTTTGTGTGTGTGTTTGCCGATGTGGAAAAGCCATAATAATGCCAGCGACATGTGATTTTTGCTGGGAGGACATGACAAAAAGGTTACTGGGACTTTAAGCTAGGTGACCTTAGGGGGCAAGGGGAGGAGTTACAGACAGGTACCAGGAAGCAGTTGAACAAAGGGAAAATGTTTGGGATGGCCGAAGGAGAAGGGTGGTGAGTTTAGGAAATGAGGGATCCTGAAATCTTAAAACCCCACCAAACTCCTGAGAAGGCCACGCTATACAGACAACAACGATGGAGTATATTTGTTTGAGCCTGCCTTACCGGTGAGATCCTTCCATTTTTTCTACAATGCATTGTTAGTGGACTACTTTTACGTGTTTTTTGGTGGAATACTTTTTGGTGGTTTTTTGGGTTTTGGACTTTTGGGGGTTTTGGGTGCTGGACTTTGGGAGACTTGGGGAAGAGTGAAGGAAAGAAAAAAACGTATGGTGTATAAAAGCTGTGGACAATTTGTTGTTACTGATACAATTATCAAAATCAATACAAAAGCTTTTGAGAAAACAGTTTGTTTATGGGGTATTTTCTTTGGAATATACTGGATGGCTGATGGGAATGTGATTTGATTGATTTTTTTTGGAATAAGATGGTTACATATGTAACTGAAATGTATTATGTAGTTTTCCGAACAAAAAGTGATAGTCTACCTGAAAGAGAAATCAGGGTGATTGTTACAAAGGGAGGGGGGGGCAGTCAAAAGATCATGATAGATTAAGCATTTTTATGGATTTTTAAGCGCGCAAATTAAGACAAAAAAAAAATTATTGCTTTAAATCGAAGAAAACTTTCTTAATCAGTATTGTATGAGACATTTGGGGGCCCCTGGAAATCTCGGGGCCCCAGGCAATTGCCTGTGTTTGCCTAATGGTAGGTCCGCGTGTGTGTGTGTGTGTGTGTGTGTGTGTGTGTGTGTGTGTGTGTGTGTGTGTGTGTGTGTGTGTGTGTGTGTGTGTGTGTGTGTGTGTGTGTGTGTGTCATTTCAATGGCATTGACATGCTAATCGCGATGAAATCAACTTTATTTAAACTCTGCAGAATGTTAAGCTGTATTAATACTGATTTGATACGTTGTTCTGAAGACAATAAAGGCATTACTTACGTGATGGTTGGAAACTGTAAAAGTCGTCTGAAGTTTTCGGCTGGCGGAGCGCAGGTGAATATGCGCTCCCCGCCGGGAGCCAATCACGGAGCAGCATCCCAGTCCAAGTGAGATTCAGTCCAATGAAACCATGGGAGCTGTTTGGCAAATTTAAGTGAGACGGCCCAATCAAAGGCCGCGTTTTTTTGTTTTTTTTTCGCCAGGGCGGGAGAGGGCGGCGGTGCACAAGTGAGCAAGTGAGACTCAGACGTTATGGTGCCTTCTATTTGTCCACCCGACTTGATCTGCGAGTCGGATTTCCGAGTTACGAACCGGAAGTTGCAAATAGCACGCCCCCGAGGTCGTAAAAACGACTCGTCAACTCGTCTGAACTCAGAGGACCCCGAGTTCAGTAACAAAGATGGCTACTCCGAGCATCACATGAGTAAACATTGTGGTTTTCTACTATTTTAAGCACTTGTGTTTTTGTTGTAACCAAATGAAGAAGTCGTACACATAGCGCTGTATACTGTTACCTACAGGCATGTCGTTACAGTCTTATTATGTGTTAAATACCGCCTATTTTGTAGCTTGTGCCGCTGAAATTGGCTAGAGACGCTCCATGTTGCTATGACAACAATGCAGATTCTTGAGCAGAAAGCAGAGCTCCGACTCGTCTTGTTAACGTGTGCCAAATAGAACGAAAAACCCGGAGGTCACTCGTTTTACGAGACGGATGTGACGTCACACCCGAGCTGCAAGTCGCGATTACGAGACAAATAGAAGGCACCATTACTGATGCGTACGCTGAGCGGGGCCGCTGTCCCGGACCCGCCCCTGATCCTGAGCCCCCTGCCGGTAGCTCTGCTCCAGGCGGATCTTGTCCGGGCCGGTCCCCTCCGTCACGGACCCCACCCCAGCCTGCCGCTCTGGTAGCCCGGCTGGGCAGGTGGCTGTGGCGGAGGCGGTGACGGGGGTCAGGGTCCGTGGAGGGCGATTTGAAAAAGGGGGTGTGTGGTGGTCTCGGTTTCGGCCACCTTGTCGAAGAAGGCGAAGACGTCTGCAACGTACGTTCTCCCCCCCCCCCCCCCCACGGGGAGAGGGAGACGACGGGCGGGAACTCGTAGCCCCACAGGATCTCGGCGGGCAGGTAGGAGGGAGGTGCGCACCTGGCAGGTGGCCGAGGTGGGCTCCATCGTGGCACTCAGGATGACCAGCAGCTCAAAGTGGGCCAGGTCAGGGTCGGTCCATCCACCGCCTTGAGGAGGGGGGAGGTGAGAAGAAGAAGGCCCTGGTGACAGAGGTCATCGTCACGGAGGAAAGACCGGTCCAACGCAAACAGTCCAATAAAAGAAGAAGAAACTCTAGATAGGATCATTTTTTGAATGGAAGATCATTTGCTTACTGCAGTGAGAAGATCACCCACGGCTCTCTGTTTAATCAAAGGTAATGCTGTCAAACTCCTGTAGCCTAACCCTGTCCGTCAAACTTGAGAATCTGATGACGGGGTGCATGTAAACGTCCTGTCACTCATTCCAGTCTTCCCTCCACAGTGCACACACACACACACACACACACACACACACACACACACACACACACACACACACACACACACACACACACACACACACACACACACACACACACACACACACTTCACCGGTGGTTTGACCAGAAAAATAAATGCGTTCTTGTGTAAACTCACCTCCGTCGTGTGATGGACACAGACAATAAAAGCCCTGTTTCTGGTTTGGGTTGTGTTACGGCACCATTAAATGACCAGAAATGACACAACATAACATATAGGCCGTAGACAAAAGGTGAAAGTGAAAACAATGAATCTCTTGAATCATTGTGTTTTCAAACAGCGTGATGGCATTAAATCAAAATAAAGTAAATCGAACAAAATAAAATAGAAAGAATACACTAACCACACATAACTCCGGGGACTAACGAACCTTCTTACTCCCGACCAGAAATATGCTCTGACTACTGACGACTTTCGGCTTCGCCCGCTTTGAACATCCCGCTCCCGCATTGGGCAGTCGCAAAGCAGCAGCACAAACACGGTTCATCTCCCCCTAATTACGTAATCGGTCGCCTAAAGAGAATCACAGAGGTCCTGACCTCGATCAATCTCCACACAAAATATATCAGGTTTTATTCGGGGAACGGAATATGTAATTTAAAGATCACTGTCTACATATATAAGTCTATGTTATGTGTTTGGTCGATGGTGATATAGTGATAATTATAGATATATGGTGGTAGTTTACCACTATGGATGATCAATACATATAGTAACAGATGGTGATAATTATAGATCTATGGTGGTAGTTTACCACTATGGCTGCAGTAAGAACACTGTGTAATGAGAACCGTAAATCGTCTGATGAATGTGCCTTTTCGCCAAACGTCAATCGCGTGGTGTGTGTTTTACACCACATTCAGCGGTATGAGCCTTCTCATTCTGGGACCTTATCTCGATAAACAAGATGTGAAAGAATAACGTCAATAACACTTTTCCAAGTCACTACAAGTGTACACACACACACGCACGCACGCACGCACACACACACAGTCCTTCATCATCATCTTCTTCTTCCTCACTTAACTGTGACACTGACTGGATTAAACCATTTCAAACTTCATCAGAACAGCTCAGCTATTCTATATTTTATCTCAAATGTATTACAACTTTATAACATTAGCTATTAATAATAATAATAATCTTTATTATGGACTCGAAAAAGTGGTCCACACTCATACACATACACACTTAACATACAAGACAAAACCAAGTAGACAAACAGCCAAACAATTAATATAAAATACAGTAATTTGTCACTGTTAGTTTAAAAGAAACGGTGCAAATTATTGTGCCAGTGCTTGCGAAGCCTGGATGTGAGCCGATATCCCATCATGGGGCAGGTTAAGGCCTTGATAACACAGTTATCAGATAGGTCCAAACGACACATGAAATTGAACATCAGCTTACGCAACAATGCCGGACAAGTTGGTACATTAGAAGATACAAATAACTGGCTGGCACTGTGCCACCTAGGAACACGTAGCAACAACCTCATGGCGTCATTATAAGCCACTTTTAGCCTCTGCATACTTTTCACTCTGTAGGAAGACCAGAGATGAGCTGTATACAGGGGGGTGACATAGGCCCTGAACAGAGCACATTTGACATCAACAGAACACACAGAAAATTTTCTTAACAGCATATTGGCCTGTGCATATATTTTACAGCACTGACGACGGATGTCACTGTCATCTCTGAGATCATCAGAAAAGACATGGCCAAGATATTTTAGTTCCTTCGTCATTTCTAAGGAGCCATCAGAGAGATAAAAAGTAGGAAAGGACGATTTCCTGTCCTCCCTAGATCTCACTACCATGGCCTTACTTTTTTTTAGCATTATAGTTAATGTCAAATTCTCTGCCATATTGTGTACATATTCTTAGCATTTTTTGTAATCCTGCAGTATATGGACAGAGTACAACAAGGTCATCAGCATACATGAGATGGTTGACAACTTGGTTTCCCACAATACAGCCTGTTTTACATTCATTCAATTGTTTTGACAAATCATCAATATAAACATTAAAAAGAAAAGGAGATAAAATGCCTCCTTGCCGGACCCCATTACTCACATGAAAAGGAGCAGAGACAGCATCATCCCACTTGACCTGAAATGTTTGCTGAGCATACCAGTATATGAGAACTCTAACAATATATTTAGGAACATTTCTCTCAAGCAATTTAACAAATAATTTGGCATGATTAATCCTATCGAATGCCTTAGAGGCGTCAATAAAACAAAGAAACACAGAGGAGTTTTGACTTTGGTACTTAGCAACTATCTCTTTTAATGCAAAAATGCATAGGTCAGTACTATGTTTTCTCTTGAACCCAAATTGATTGTCAGTAGTTAATACATACATTTCTATCCTATTTAAAATGATCCTTTCCAGCACCTTAGACAGTATACTGGCAAGGGCAATAGGCCTGTAATTGTCCATGCTGTTTAGCCTTCCAGCCTTCTCCTTAAGAACAGGGACCAGTAAGACAGACAGGATGGAATCCGGAAGAACTCCATGCACCAGGAGGCCAGTGAAGCACAGGGCTAACAATGGGGAGAGTCTGTAACTGGCATGCTTGGGATGTTCTGCAGCAATACCATCTGTACCACATGCTTTGTTGTTATCAAGCATCTTAATGGCATCTGATACCTTACCAGGTCTTACTGTTACAGTCTATTGTTTAACTCGTGTTCCTTATTTGTTTCCAAACAGTTTACCTTTTTTTAAATGGTGTGCATGTTTACATTGTTTACTTTTGAACTTTTGTTCGAATCCCTTCACTTGATTTAGGCCATCTAACATTTATTTACGTCTTCAACTTTTCGGCTTTACTGAAAACACGGAGCGGCAGTAGCTCAGGTGGTAGAGTGGGCTGGCTGGTGACCGGCAGGTTGCTGGTTCGCTGCTGCTCCTAGCTGTGTGTCGAGGTCTCCCTGAGCAAGAAGACGGTAGTGACTGACTGGTGAACGTATGTAGTGACTCGCGCCGCCTAACAACTTGGTACGAGAGAAAAAGCTGTCAAGAGCAGGTTGTGAAGAAGTTAACGCAATGTCCTACACTTAGAGCGCGCTGCAGGTATCGCGCGCGGGTATCGACTAGTGGACACACAGCAGGGAATCAGCGGAGTGTAAACTCCTGGCAGTCCTACACTGATCGGCCGGTCCGGATCCTCGAGTGGGATATATGATCCACGGTATAACCCCTCCCTGTGGGAAGTTGAATCTGATATTAGGCTACGTCAGTATGCAGTGGGATTTGTTGGCGGCCACGCAGGACCATTAACCCTGTCCGCGCAAAACAAACAAACACGTTTGTTTGTTTAGCTATAACAGGTTTTGTTTGTTTAGCAAAACAAACAAACATTAACTAACCATTAACTAACAAGTCCGTCAAACTTGAGAATCTGATGATCGGCCGGCCTGGATCCCACTGGATTCATACATAAACTGAAACCAACAACTTTGGTAGGGACCAAAGTAGGGACCAACCAAAGTGCAGGGATCAGTGTAGTAGAGCAGTAGGTAAGTCAGTATGCAGTGGGAGGGGTTATAAGGGTATATATATGCCTGTAAAACTACCATATCTCGCAGTCCTCCAAGAGGTGTCAGCTTCAACATGTGAGTACTACTACTTTTATTAAACAAGAATGCTTACACTATTACACTACTATTACTCTACTATTGTACAAGTAGGCTACTGAGAGTGAGATTTTAGCATTGTTGGGAAAAACAGTCTGCCTAGTTACTTGACCAGATAAAATGAGACGGAGAGGTAATAAAGTCTATCAGCACGAGGGCCTCGGATTTATTGAGTAAAGTAGCAAAGGTAATACAGATTCATAAAGCGTGAGAGATCGAATATTCTACGTCCCCTAACAGCGCTGAGGTCGTCCGGAGCTTCGCCTCCGAAGAGGTTCTGCCTCAGAAGAGCTCCCGTGATTTGGTGCACGAGAAACTTATAGTATCTTTCATGGCCAGGTGTGTGTGCTAGCCTTTGTGTGGGTTATCGAGGGTTCTCTTGTCCCTGAGCCTCCGGGTTGTGTTGTCTTTCTGTGTGATATGTGTGTCCTCGCCGTCCGGCTGTGGCAGAGTGTTCTCCGCAGACTGATAGGGGGGCTCGAGGGTCATCTTCACCCTCTTGAATGTGTGGTATGTTGTGTTTATTAGATTTGGGCCCAGAGTTGACTATATTCATAATGTAATGTCCATTTAGGTTATTTTTGCCCATCATATCCCCCTCAAGTCGTCGTCAGACGACTTTCACTTAAAAATAACGACAAACTCGACCATACAAAAAAATTAAAAATTAAAAATAAAAACAGCTGTCCCCCTCAACCCGTCGCTAGACAGCTTCACTTACTAGGGACACGAGGGGTTGGACCTCAGCGCTTGACGTATCATTGTAGCATCATCAATAACATCAGAAAGACGACAAACTTGACCATAAAAATAAGCAACCATGAGCATGGGATCCTAATATCTCGCTTGGCCGGGTGTATGGGGAACCACGTGGGAGAAACGCTACTCATGCTTCGGACATGAGTATGCCATACACACCCCTCCTAGGGGGTGGCATCCACCCCGGCCTTACATTGCAGTATCCCTTTGCACAATGACACGGAAGGCAAGGTAAAAACAGAACATGTGATTAAGCAAGAAATTGAGATTATGGAATTAAACCAAAACAATTAAGGAAATCAAAATACAAATCTTTTTTTTTTTTTTTTTTTTTTTAAGTCTAAAGTTAAAGTTATTAAAAAGATAAATCGAGTCAAAGTCATTAAAATCGAAAGATAAATCAAATCAATCCCTCCTAGCGGCCCGGTGGGGCACACAAACAAACCAACAGCAGAATACGAGGCTATATATCATCACGTATTCTCCTTTCAGCACCTTCAGCTATAGAAAAATAAGATAAAAGCAAGCGGGAACATCCTTCATTAGCCCCTGCCAGGGATGCACATGGGAGTATGGGCGGTAGCACCCCCATACTAATCAAAAAACCCGTTTATTCAATGGCCCTGGCAGGGCGTTATCCTGGTGAGCATGAGCAATACAGCGGGAAATATTATTGCAAAATGGCATTCTACCTTAACCGGGTTATAGGCTATACAGCAATTGAAGCAAATACAGCCAGGGGTGCCCTCAAGCCCTAAGGGAACGGGCCGCAGCCCCTGGTACCGGAACGCAGATCCCTGGTCCGAGCGACGTGGCTGCATCAGGTGGGAGGAGGGGGCGGTGCTGTAGCCGGGGACGGGAAGTGGGGCCGCCCACCTGGAGAGGTTACTAGCACTTCACAGGTAGGGGGAGGGGCGGGGACGTGAAGCTGTGGGTAGGGGAGGTCGTACCCATAGCCAAGGGTCGCGGTTCCCAGGTGTCCTTCTTGACCAACCTGGTCAAACTGGTCAGGGAAATCCATCAGGGGCATGAGGGGCACCGCTTCGGAGTAGGGAGGGGGTCGGTGTCTCTCCTTCTCGAGGGCCTGTAACCCTGCCAGTGCTCTGGACACCGACCCCTCTGGAGTTTGGTTTCATCCTTGCTCTGGATTCATCCTTGGGCCAGTGGGATCTGCCAAAACATTCTCAAATTCTCGTGCATACATTTTATCTAGTACATTTCTTTAACCTTCAACTTCTCTACTTGTCTCTGCTCCTTCAAACAACTTTTCCTAATAACTTTCAAACCTTTCAGATATACTTTACGAAACTTCCACACAATCTATACACAGTCCTAGTTACACATTAGATCTCAACTCTTGTGATATGCATGGATTCTGTGTCTAGTGTGATATTTTCCGTAGACTGCTCTTCTCTCTATCCGGGGCTGTGTTATCTGCCAAAACCCATAGAGGGTCAGGAGGAGGCTCGCCAGCTTCAGCATTATTATGTGGCTGTTGCTCTTGTTGGGGACCACAATGGAAATAAGACTGGGACTTTTGTGTTCCAATCCTCAATTGTATTCTTTTGTCTTTTCATGGGTGTCTGTAAGTGTGTGTCAATACAACAAAACAAATCAAATCAAAATCAAATCCTAGCTCGGCTGGTCGGCTCCGGGCGTCTCTGCATGTGGCTCCTCCTCACGCTCTGGAACTTGTGTTTCTATTGTTGGAATATAAACTCATGTACAGCAGTTAGTGGTCAAACATATTTTCTCAATTATATTTCTTATTGCTCTAATGGAGGTCCCTTATGGGGCCTTGAATAATAGGTGAAGGCATGGGTCGACCCGTAAGCATTTCATGCGGGGTTAGATGCATCATTCTATTAGCATGCATGTGATACCTTATTAGTGCTAGTGCATCTACACAAGTCAATTAAGTCAAAAGTTTGATTACAGTATCCACACTTTTCTCTAATTTCTCACAAATTCCCTCCTTGCTTATTCAATGATAAGCAAACCCAAAAATGTCATCAACTTTGAAGTCCCTAACCTTAACAACCTTTAAATGAAACCCATCTAGTGGGAAGGGAAATCAAAGCCAGTATATCCAAAACCAAAGGTCAATATTAGTGGGGTTTACCATCAGCCGCCCGAAACCAAACTGTTCCCGAAATTAACAAAGTTATGCACTAAACCGAAAACGTAACTTGAGTTAGTATATACCATTTTATAAACGAAAACGCAACATGTCTCATTCTAAGTCCACCACTTCCGCTGCCTGAGCCAACATATCTGACTCCTGTTCCTCCTCCTCCTTTCACCCCACCCGGCTCTTCCTATGATGGTTGCAGCTCGTCACTTCCCGATCGAATGAGTCAATGCTCACAGTGACTCTGCCAAGTAATCGTGACTGTGCCTGCCTTAGGTTGTCCCTGGTTTCAAGGTGGGATCTTACCCGTCGTTGGCTAACCAGCCTTCCATACTGGCTTACTGCAGGATGCCGTGCCTGGGATACAATAAATTTCCACCCATTAGGTGGAATAGATTGCGAAGTGGAGGGATGGAGACAGAGTCCTCAGCCCCAGCTACTCATGCAGCCAAGTGTGTGTATAATGGAGACACATCAGGGCGGTTACCCTGTGTGTGTAAGTGGGCGGATGATGGAGCCAATCAGAAAGTAACTTTCTGTTGGAGTAAGAAGTAAAATGTTATCAAATGTTAACATGTTATGAAAACGTAACAGCAGTAGTAGTGGCATTTGAAAGGTAAACCCATTACTTCCGAATGTAAATTGAGAACCTAGCTTGTACATTAGATCCCTTCCCAGCAGATGTAGTGCTAATCCGTCCAATCCATAATCCATCTAATTGTCCTACTTGTACAGGTTTTTAAGCTTAAGTTTTATTTTATGTATTTTTATTCATTCTTATCCTTATAATATCCATATTTTTTCAATTATCCTTTCCAGTGTAAATAATAACATTAACTTTCAAGTTGCATGACACCTATTGTTTATCCGTATTATTTTAGGTTAAATCACTTGGTTAATAACAACACTCTTAACTTCAATTGCAGTAACATTATTATTTTGTATGACTGATATGTATTCCCTTTTAGCCATAATGTGAATATCAGAACATCTTTTACAATTTTAGTTGACACAAATGTAATTGTAATTAGGTATAGTAAAGACCATTTCCTTCTTAACTCTATTGTTTCATCTGAAATATGCTTTCAGAACCACCTTGTGTGTTCCAACACTCTGTGCAGGAGAGTAACCTCCCTTATCTCAGTGGCCCTGATGAGGCCCACTACCAGGCCTTTCTCTGTCTACATTATATGATCAATTTTAATATAATGTCTATTATTACCGTAATCCCTCAGGAATTTTTAATTTTCCTCTTTGTGCTGTCTTTTTTGTACTTAAACCTTGTCAGGTCTGTTGAACTGTGCATTGACTCCGCCGTCCCCGAGTCCTTTTAGGGCGGGTCCTTCTGCTCAGATTGGTGAGAGAGGATTTTCCCTGAACTCTTAAAAAGAGTCCCCAGCGCTGGTTGACCCCTGGACTTCTGTGGACACGCGGTGTGCATGCTATGGACAACTTTAAATGCTAATTGTTCATGTTATGGAGTATAGATGATAACCTCTGAATCTCTTTGTCTGTCTCCCTGTGATTCCCACACAGGCTGCATTCCCCTCTTATCTCTACTGTCCTCGCGACCTTCTACAAATGGGGGACTACAAATATGGCGGACGGGGAAAGAGGGGGGGGGGGGGGACTACAAATATGGCGGACGGGGAAACTACAAATATGGCGGACGGGGGAAACTACAAATATGGCGGACGGGGAAACTACAAATATGGCGGACGGGGCGGACGGGGAAACGACAAATATGGCGGACGGGGAAACTACAAATATGGCGGACGGGGAAACTACAAATATGGCGGACAGGGAAACTACAAAAATGGCGGACGGGGAAAAGACGGGAGGGGGGGGGGGGGGGGGGGGGAGGTGGCGCGTAAGCGAGCAAGCGTTGCGCGCAGAGCAGGGGGTTATTCGCACAAGAAATTTTCCTTTGCAAACCAGGCCGCACAATATGATTAACAGTTTTCACACGTAGGACTCAAAGCAACGTCTTATCCCGACCAATAGTATCTTTTCTGGTAGTGCCCTCTGTTATGCACCACCCAGACGCTATCACCTACGTTCTTGATTATACCCACAGTTCCCAACTGTGTCTCGGGTCCATGACCCCCAGTCCAACACACTCACACAGGCCCTCACAGACCCTCACACACAGTCACACACACACACACGCACCACACACACCCCCGCACGCATGCACACACACGCACACACACGCTCGCTCTCAGTCTCTCCTGTGCACGCTCCCATATTCTCACGCCTCTCGCCTCTCGCTCTCTCGCCTCCTTCTCTAGCGCACACGTGGACACTGTCGGCGGCCATTCCTATTTACCATGCGGCGAGCCTTATCTAATAGATCTCATCTTGGCCATCGAGAGTATTGTATCACCATGCTCGATTATTACAGGCCCTACTGAGTCATCTCCTCCGGGTCCCTTATAATGCCCGGGTATTTCCTCTAGGTCTCCCCGAGCCTAGGCATCTTTTCCTCTGGGTCTCTCTCATAGCCCAGGTATTTCCTCCGGGTCCCTTATAATGCCCGGGTATTTCCTCTAGGTCTCCCCGAGCCTAGGCATCTTTTCCTCTGGGTCTCTCCCAGAGCCCAGGCATCCTTATCTTCTCATCTTGGCCATCGAGAGTATTGTATCACCATGCTCGATTACTATAGACCCTAATCCGACCATCGAGAGTATTGTATCACTATGCTCGATCATTATAGGTCCTAGGCCTCGAGGGTATTATTTCACCATGCAGCGAGCCAGTATTCGTGCGTCACGCGTCTAGGGTCAATCGGGTTTTTACAGGTTAACTCTACGTTGCACTCAGCCTTATCCCCGCGGGATGCCCCCCGTAGAAAACCGTCCCGTCAGTCTCATCTCCTAATGTGGTTCCTATATAACTATGCAGAATTCAGATTTTATCAACGGGTTCTGCCTACCTTTTGCTTGGGCGCCCGAGGTGAGACTGCCGGAATCGGTGGTGCTCCGGGGTCCCGGGGCGTGCCCCTCTCCGTCCTCAGTCGTTTTCCCAGTAGTAGTAAAATCACGTCGGGGTCACCAATTTGTTGGGAAAAACAGTCTGCCTAGTTACTTGACCAGATAAAATGAGACGGAGAGGTAATAAAGTCTATCAGCACGAGGGCCTCGGATTTATTGAGTAAAGTAGCAAAGGTAATACAGATTCATAAAGCGTGAGAGATCGAATATTCTACGTCCCCTAACAGCGCTGAGGTCGTCCGGAGCTTCGCCTCCGAAGAGGTTCTGCCTCAGAAGAGCTCCCGTGATTTGGTGCACGAGAAACTTATAGTATCTTTCATGGCCAGGTGTGTGTGCTAGCCTTTGTGTGGGTTATCGAGGGTTCTCTTGTCCCTGAGCCTCCGGGTTGTGTTGTCTTTCTGTGTGATATGTGTGTCCTCGCCGTCCGGCTGTGGCAGAGTGTTCTCCGCAGACTGATAGGGGGGCTCGAGGGTCATCTTCACCCTCTTGAATGTGTGGTATGTTGTGTTTATTAGATTTGGGCCCAGAGTTGACTATATTCATAATGTAATGTCCATTTAGGTTATTTTTGCCCATCAGCATCCAACCAGGAGTACAAAGAAATGCAGTAAAGTAAACAGCAGTAAAATGTACACAGGTAGAGGAATACTGATGGCTGCAGTATGAACAATATTGACAGGAGAACAGTGTGGAGGAATGCATTAAGATGGATTCAGTAGACGACTGAACATGAGAAGCAATATGTAGACATATACATATACACGCAGCAGCAACTATGAGTGGATCATCCATGTCTAAAACGATCAGTGTAAAAATCAAACCTTATATATAATCTTACAAACTTTACTTGGCCAAGACAGTGTCCGGTTTGATTACAAATCTGACACTTTTTTTGTGTTTTTTTTTAACTTTTTGAATGCCCCGAAGTTCAACGGAGCTTCAGGGCATTAAAAAAATCTAAAAATAAAATAAAAATAGGTCAGCAATAGCGATAGGATTAGCTATAGTATGAGTAGGCCCTATATCATTCATTTTACAAACAGAAAAATGTATTCAACTTTTCCACTACTCTCGCCCATTGGCTTACTCTACATACTGAAGATCATTTAGGAATGGTTTACCTCCATCTTTGGGTTCCTTTTTGGTTACGTCTGTTTTTCTGCACCTTAACTAACCAGAGTCAACTATGTTTGTGATTATGAAGTGATGATTATGAAGAGATGATGAAGAGATGATTAAACCATTATCAGCGGACGCAAATCGCTCTAATGAAAGGTTTCCCTCAGCGGCTGAATGGCTCTCCTCTCCCGCCAGGAGACCAGAGGTTCTGAGTCCACGACCCCGGAGCGACCGGACCCAGAGGAGGACCTGCTGGACCCGGAGGAGGACCTGCTGGACCCAGAGGAGGACCTGCTGGACCAGGAGGAGGACCTGCTGGACCAGGAGGAGGACCTGCTGGACCAGGAGGAGGACCTGCTGGACCCGGAGGAGGACCTGCGGGCCGCTGGACCGCGCCTACGGTGGCGGAGGAGGAGGAGCATGAATCTGCCGCCTTCAAGTACGCATCTGCCTCTCCTCAATGAATGAAGGATTTAACCCTGTCCGACAAACGTGACAAAGTGACTTATTCCAGTCTTCCCTCCACAGTGGAAGCTGAGTCGACCGGAGAGGATCCAGGCGTGGACGTCTGCGTACACACACACACTTCTCCGGTGGTTTCACTAGAAAAATAATTGCGTTCTTGTGTAAACTCACCTCCATGTAATGACGAACACAGAACAGACAGTAAAAGACATGTTTCTGATCCCCACACACAAACGCCCGATGCTTAATAATCATATTTCCAATCGATAGTCAGGGTGTCCGCGCATCCTTAAAAAGTCTTAAAAAGTCTTAAATTCATGTTTCTAAATTTAAGGCCTTAAAATGTCTTGAATTCGTTAAAAATGTCATATGCTGGTCTTAAATACTGTAACTCAAGGTCTTAAATTTGTCGAGGCAGGACTATTTATTTTTTTATTTTTCTCGCGGGACTTTTCGGGAAGGACACGTAGAGAGGCTTCTTTCTTGCTAGATATTTGGTCGGAAACATGCCGTTAAACTGCACTTTATGTTCAATAAACAGGCAAAAAGTAAACTTGAATGAGTCTCATTGAGTGACACACATGCTATGCTTGGGTTGTAATACAGCGGGATCCCCCCCACCATCGCGTGCTTTAGGTCTTAAATTTCTGTTATGATATTTTAGTCCAGGAAAGGCCGCCGAAACAGGATCGCTTTTAACTCACTTTATTTGGTTAAGGTTTTGGTCTATTGTCTATCGTCTATGAAACAAAAGGAGAGGAATGGTATATAACATGCGCGGAGCGTCTCTAAGCTTTATATCTAGGATACGCCGCCGAGAGATTCTGCCCGCCTCTGTTCAGCTGTTGCTTTTTATAAACAGGTAAAAGTAAACTTCTTCTACGGCTCTAAAAACTTGCTCACTTCTCTGTGTGCCCGTTGCTGCCCCTATGTGTAAATGTTGTAACTTTGTTAAATGTGCTCAGTACTGCCCTCTGAGGTTATGTGAGAGTATTACTGCCTAATTTGTCAAATGTGCTCAGTGCTGCCCTCTGGCGATTGTGAGGGGAAATTACCTCTAAACTATGCTCGGTGCTGCTTTATGTGGCTATGTGAGAGTATTACAGCTAATACTGTACACAATGTAACACTGGTGCTATTTCTTATTTCACTGGCACTAACAGGGTATCTGCAGGTTTCAGCAAGTCAAATTTAAGACTTTTTAAGGCCTTTTTTAATACCACCTTGAATGAAATGTGACATATTTTAGTTGTAATATATTGTAATATTCCCTTATCACAAGGGAATATTACAACTAAAATATGTCACATTTCATTCAAGGTGGTATTAAAAAAGGCCTTAAAAAGTCTTAAATTTGACTTGCTGAAACCTGCAGATACCCTGTTAGTGCCAGTGAAATAAGAAATAGCGCCAGTGTTACATTGTGTTTATATAGGTTAAATATTGACATCAGTGGTGGCTGGTGCTACAAATTGCTGGTGGGGCGCAGTGATAGACGGGGGGGTCTGGGGCTCCCCCCCCCAGAAAAAAAAAAAGAATTTGGTGGAGTTGATTTCCTGTATTCTGGTGCATTTTGGGGATGGCCACTACCTATTACCTACCTACTATTCATTCAGATTCATAGCCTACATCCTGACTTGCAGGGCCTGGACAAGCTTACAAGCTTACCCATTGTTGTTATTCTGATATTGAGGCAAATCATGATCACTGTCCTATAGCGTCCATTTTTTGGGCGTCTCAATGTCTATTTCAAATGCAGTTAGAAATATGGGACAGTTGCTTTATTTTGTTTATATGCTACAGGCCGAAATACTAAATTCATATGTAACTTACTTGCTCCTTTTAAGTATAAAATTAAGTATAAAATATATATATATATATATAAAATGGCTATTCGGCGATTTCTGAAGCGTCTCCGCAGTGTCTTCCCTCCCAAAGATGCCAACGCAAGGCCCATATTACAAAGTAAGTCCAAAGAGCAACATTACGTTCATTTTAAGGTTGTTTTGGTCCGCATAAGATGATGCATTCAGTCAGTGACGATAACGGTACCACTAATTGTACACAGCTCTTTGCTAGCGAGTTATGTTCATTGCGTTTTCTTCACAGCGTGGAACAAAGCGTATTTTTCTCTTACAATGCGATCTCGGGGTTTAAAGTCACAACAAACAGGTGTGGATGTTGGTGTGTGTCATCACTTTGTAGGACTCACTTCCTCCTCTTCCACCTCAGCCCGCTCCGTCCTGTCGTCAGGAGGCGGGCGGGGGGATCCCGACGGGGCGTCGACCTCAGGCGCACCGCGGGGCTCCTGGGGGAGAGCGCTGTGACGCACGTTTACGTTTACGTGACGCTCAAGAAAGTCGACTTATTGGCTTAGTCCAACTATGATTGGATTACTAAGACGCATGTATACACCTCAGTCGCGCTATACTCGAATCGAATTGGGTAACTCATAGTCGAGTTAAGACCCCTAGATAACGCGATTCATAGTCGAGCTAAGCGTGCGTGTACCCAGTCGTATTGGATTATGCGTTGAATTGCGTTCTGCGCATGCTCGAGATCTTTTCCCGGGGGCCGTGAGCCGGAAGTAGAAAGAGACGATAGTCGTGTTGTTGTTGTTGTCGCCGCCGTCGGATAAGTGATAACGAGAAACGGCGATTTATTTAAAAAGGTGGCGCAGAAGATGGAGGAAGCCGGTGAATGTAGTTACCCTATAAGAATTGTGTCCCGGCCGCGCGCACGGCATGCGTTCATTAAAGGTGACGCCTAACATCCATATTTTATGGGCGGTTAATGCAGAAAATAACGATTTAGTAAGAATGTAGACTTCAGCTACACGTTTCAAAAGGTAATGACTATTTATATATTTTGAACATTGTGATATAATATTTCTGTAGATAAATGTATAAAATGATATTTTGAATTTGTGGGAAATCCATTGAATCTGAATGGATTAACAGAGACGAGAGCTGAATCAGAGTCCAGACATCAGACACAACCACAGGCTTTTGAAGATTCAAACAGAACTTTATAAGGCACAAGGATATCATCGCTTTACTGAACACATTACTACAGTATGTTGTGTGTTTCATGTAGTTTAGGTCATGCTGTGTACGTAATGTGTGTATCTCATGGTGTGTGTATCTCATGGTGTGTGTGTGTGTGTGTGTGGGTCCACGCGATCGGGAAAGCGTGGCCACACGACGATCTTTGGTAGAAAGCTTCTTCGGGAAGAACGGTGTCACGTCACGGCGTAGATGACGTCATCTGGGTGAGGTCACGGCGTCGATGACCTCACGGGCCCGGCAGCGCCCCCAGCAGGCCGCCGGCGGTGGTGAACAGGTTGATGGGGGTGGAGCCATCGGTGATGAGGGTGGACTTTATACCCAGAGACTGGAGCAGTTTGGCCTGACGGACGGACGGACGGACAGAAGACGGACGGATTCAAAAATGTACCTTCTCACTGTTTACACGTTTAGATTCGTCTTCGACCAATTGATTCAATATTGTTTTTATCAATCGTTTTGTCTGAATGTAATCGTATTTTTTCGGCCTCTAAAGCTCTGAAGGAGACAGTGTTTGAGAGTGTTTGGAGGCTGTTGATGGCTCAACGGTCAGGGTCACGAGGGGTCACAGCTGGAGGTCACGAGGGGTCAGAGCTGGAGGTCACGAGGGGTCACATTTGGAGGTCACAGCTGGAGGTCACGAGGGGTCACAGCTGGAGGTCACGAGGGGTCACAGCTGGAGGTCACAGCTGGAGGTCACGAGGGGTCACATTTGGAGGTCACAGCTGGAGGTCACGAGGGGTCACAGCTGGAGGTCACAGCTGGAGGTCACGAGGGGTCACAGCTGGAGGTCACAGCTGGAGGTCACAGCTGGAGGTCACGAGGGGTCACAGCTGGAGGTCACGAGGGGTCACAGCTGGAGGTCACGAGGGGTCACAGCTGGAGGTCACAGCTGGAGGTCACGAGGGGTCACAGCTGGAGGTCACAGCTGGAGGTCACGAGGGGTCACAGCTGGAGGTCACAGCTGGAGGTCACGAGGGGTCACAGCTGGAGGTCACGAGGGGTCACAGCTGGAGGTCACAGCTGGAGGTCACAGCTGGAGGTCACGAGGGGTCACAGCTGGAGGTCACGGGGTTCAGGGGGTTACCTGCATCTCCGGCCCGGCCCGGGCGATGTCGCTCAGCGTGTCGCTGCCCAGGCTGGTCATCATGTCGCTGAAGCGCTGCGTCTCGATCTGGGCCAGCTTCTGCGTCTTCTCCACCGTCTGGAGGTCCACCTGCTTCTGGTACAGCAGCTCCTGCTCCCGCGCCTTCGTCAGCCGCTGCAGCTCCCCCTCCTGGAGAGGGTCAGGGGTCAGGGGTCAGGGGGAGACAGGAGGGGTCAGGGGGAGACAGGAGGGGTCAGGGGGAGACAGGAGGGGTCAGGGGGAGACAGGAGGGGTCAGGGGGAGACAGGGGGAGTCAGGGGTGAGTTGAGGGGTGAGTTAGGTAAGAGGTAGTTGAGGGGTGGGTTAAGTAAGAGGTAGTTGAGGGGTGGGTTAAGGGGTGAGTTAAGTAAGAGGTAGTTGAGGGGTGGGTTAAGGGGTGAGTTAGGTAAGAGGTAGTTGAGGGGTGAGTTAGGTAAGAGGTAGTTGAGGGGTGGGTTAAGGGGTGAGTTAGGTAAGAAGTATTTGAGGGGTGAGTTAAGGGGTGGGTTAGGTAAGAGGTAGTTGAGGGGTGAGTTAAGTAAGAGGTAGTTGAGGGGTGGGTTAAGGGGTGAGTTAGGTAAGAAGTATTTGAGGGGTGAGTTAAGTAAGAGGTAGTTGAGGGGTGGGTTAAGGGGTGAGTTAGGTAAGAAGTAGTTGAGGGGTGAGTTAAGGGGTGGGTTAGGTAAGAGGTAGTTGAGGGGTGAGTTAAGTAAGAGGTAGTTGAGGGGTGGGTTAAGGGGTGAGTTAGGTAAGAAGTATTTGAGGGGTGAGTTAAGTAAGAGGTAGTTGAGGGGTGGGTTAAGGGGTGAGTTAGGTAAGAAGTAGTTGAGGGGTGAGTTAAGGGGTGGGTTAGGTAAGAGGTAGTTGAGGGGTGAGTTAAGGGGTGAGTTAGGTAAGAAGTAGTTGAGGGGTGAGTTAAGGGGTGGGTTAGGTAAGAGGTAGTTGAGGGGTGAGTTAAGGGGTGAGTTAGGTAAGAAGTAGTTGAGGGGTGGGTTAAGGGGTGAGTTAGGTAAGAAGTAGTTGAGGGGTGAGTTAAGTAAGAGGTAGTTGAGGGGTGAGTTAAGGGGTGAGTTAGGTAAGAAGTAGTTGAGGGGTGAGTTAAGTAAGAGGTAGTTGAGGGGTGAGTTAAGGAGTGTGTTAGTTAAGAGGTAGTTGAGGGGTGGGTTAAGGGGTGAGTTAGGTAAGAAGTAGTTGAGGGGTGAGTTAAGTAAGAGGTAGTTGAGGGGTGAGTTAAGGGGTGAGTTAGGTAAGAAGTAGTTGAGGGGTGAGTTAAGTAAGAGGTAGTTGAGGGGTGAGTTAAGGGGTGAGTTAGGTAAGAAGTAGTTGAGGGGTGAGTTAAGGGGTGAGTTAAGTAAGAGGTAGTTGAGGGGTGGGTTAAGGGGTGAGTTAAGTAAGAGGTAGTTGAGGGGTGAGTTAAGGGGTGAGTTAAGTAAGAGGTAGTTGAGGGGTGAGTTAAGGGGTGAGTTAAGTAAGAGGTAGTTAAGGGGTGAGTTAGGTAAGAGGTAGTTGAGGGGTGAGTTAAGGGGTGAGTTAGGTAAGAGGTAGTGGAGGGGTGAGTTAAGGGGTGAGTTAGGTAAGGGGTAGTTGAGGGGTGAGTTAAGGGGTGAGTTAGGTAAGAGGTAGTTGAGGGGTGAGTTAGGTAAGAGGTAGTTGAGGGGTGAGTTAAGGGGTGAGTTAGGTAAGGGGTAGTTGAGGGGTGAGTTAAGGGGTGAGTTAGGTAAGGGGTAGTGGAGGGGTGGGTTAAGGGGTGAGTTAGGTAAGGGGTAGTTGAGGGGTGAGTTAAGGGGTGAGTTAGGTAAGAGGTAGTTGAGGGGTGGGTTAAGGGGTGAGTTAGGTAAGAAGTAGTTGAGGGGTGAGTTAAGGGGTGAGTTAGGTAAGAGGTAGTGGAGGGGTGAGTTAAGGGGTGAGTTAGGTAAGAGGTAGTTGAGGGGTGAGTTAGGTAAGAGGTAGTTGAGGGGTGAGTTAGGTAAGAGGTAGTTGAGGGGTGAGTTAGGTAAGGGGTAGTTGAGGGGTGAGTTAAGGGGTGAGTTAGGTAAGAGGTAGTTGAGGGGTGGGTTAAGGGGTGAGTTAGGTAAGGGGTAGTTGAGGGGTGAGTTAAGGGGTGAGTTAGGTAAGGGGTAGTTGAGGGGTGAGTTAAGGGGTGAGTTAGGTAAGAAGTAGTTGAGGGGTGAGTTAAGGGGTGAGTTAAGTAAGAGGTAGTGGAGGGGTGAGTTAAGGGGTGAGTTAGGTAAGGGGTAGGTTAAGGGGTGAGTTAAGTAAGAGGTAGTTGAGGGGTGAGTTATGTAAGAGGTAGTTGAGGGGTGAGTTAAGGGGTGAGTTAAGTAAGAGGTAGTGGAGGGGTGAGTTAAGGGGTGAGTTAGGTAAGAGGTAGTTAAGGGGTGAGTTAAGGGGTGAGTTAAGTAAGAGGTAGTTGAGGGGTGAGTTAAGGGGTGAGTTAGGTAAGAAGTAGTTGAGGGGTGAGTTAGGTAAGAGGTAGTTGAGGGGTGAGTTAAGGAGTGTGTTAGTTAAGAGGTAGTTGAGGGGTGGGTTGAGGGGTGAGTTAGGTAAGAAGTAGTTGAGGGGTGAGTTAAGGGGTGAGTTAAGTAAGAGGTAGTTGAGGGGTGAGTTAAGGGGTGAGTTAGGTAAGAGGTAGTTGAGGGGTGAGTTAGGTAAGAGGTAGTTGAGGGGTGAGTTAAGGGGTGAGTTAGGTAAGAGGTAGTGGAGGGGTGAGTTAAGGGGTGAGTTAGGTAAGGGGTAGTTGAGGGGTGAGTTAAGGGGTGAGTTAGGTAAGAGGTCGTTGAGGGGTGAGTTAGGTAAGGGGTAGTTGAGGGGTGAGTTAGGTAAGGGGTAGTTGAGGGGTGAGTTAAGGGGTGAGTTAAGTAAGAGGTAGTTGAGGGGTGAGTTAAGGAGTGTGTTAGTTAAGAGGTAGTTGAGGGGTGAGTTAGGTAAGAAGTAGTTGAGGGGTGAGTTAAGGGGTGAGTTAGGTAAGGGGTAGTTGAGGGGTGAGTTAGGTAAGAAGTAGTTGAGGGGTGAGTTAAGGGGTGAGTTAGGTAAGAGGTAGTTAAGGGGTGAGTTAGGTAATAGGTAGTGGAGGGGTGAGTTAAGGGGTGAGTTAGGTAATAGGTAGTGGAGGGGTGAGTTAAGGGGTGAGTTAGGTAAGAGGTAGTTGAGGGGTGAGTTATGTAAGAGGTAGTTGAGGGGTGGGTTAAGGGGTGAGTTAGGTAAGAGGTAGTTGAGGGGTGAGTTAAGGGGTGAGTTAGGTAAGAAGTAGTTGAGGGGTGGGTTAAGGGGTGAGTTAGGTAAGGGGTAGTTGAGGGGTGGGTTGAGGGGTGAGTTAGGTAAGAGGTCGTTGAGGGGTGAGTTAGGTAAGGGGTAGTTGAGGGGTGAGTTAAGGGGTGAGTTAAGTAAGAGGTAGTTGAGGGGTGAGTTAAGGAGTGTGTTAGTTAAGAGGTAGTTGAGGGGTGAGTTAGGTAAGAAGTAGTTGAGGGGTGAGTTAAGGGGTGAGTTAGGTAAGGGGTAGTTGAGGGGTGAGTTAAGGGGTGAGTTAGGTAAGAAGTAGTTGAGGGGTGAGTTAAGGGGTGAGTTAGGTAAGAGGTAGTTAAGGGGTGAGTTAGGTAAGAGGTAGTGGAGGGGTGAGTTAAGGGGTGAGTTAGGTAATAGGTAGTGGAGGGGTGAGTTAAGGGGTGAGTTAGGTAATAGGTAGTGGAGGGGTGAGTTAAGGGGTGAGTTAGGTAAGAGGTAGTTGAGGGGTGAGTTATGTAAGAGGTAGTTGAGGGGTGGGTTAAGGGGTGAGTTAGGTAAGAGGTAGTTGAGGGGTGAGTTAAGGGGTGAGTTAGGTAAGAAGTAGTTGAGGGGTGGGTTAAGGGGTGAGTTAGGTAAGGGGTAGTTGAGGGGTGGGTTGAGGGGTGAGTTAGGTAAGAGGTCGTTGAGGGGTGAGTTAGGTAAGGGGTAGTTGAGGGGTGAGTTAAGGGGTGAGTTAAGTAAGAGGTAGTTGAGGGGTGAGTTAAGGAGTGTGTTAGTTAAGAGGTAGTTGAGGGGTGAGTTAGGTAAGAAGTAGTTGAGGGGTGAGTTAAGGGGTGAGTTAGGTAAGGGGTAGTTGAGGGGTGAGTTAGGTAAGAAGTAGTTGAGGGGTGAGTTAAGGGGTGAGTTAGGTAAGAGGTAGTTAAGGGGTGAGTTAGGTAAGAGGTAGTGGAGGGGTGAGTTAAGGGGTGAGTTAGGTAATAGGTAGTGGAGGGGTGAGTTAAGGGGTGAGTTAGGTAATAGGTAGTGGAGGGGTGAGTTAAGGGGTGAGTTAGGTAAGAGGTAGTTGAGGGGTGAGTTATGTAAGAGGTAGTTGAGGGGTGGGTTAAGGGGTGAGTTAGGTAAGAGGTAGTTGAGGGGTGAGTTAAGGGGTGAGTTAGGTAAGAAGTAGTTGAGGGGTGGGTTAAGGGGTGAGTTAGGTAAGGGGTAGTTGAGGGGTGGGTTGAGGGGTGAGTTAGGTAAGAGGTCGTTGAGGGGTGAGTTAGGTAAGGGGTAGTTGAGGGGTGAGTTAAGGGGTGAGTTAAGTAAGAGGTAGTTGAGGGGTGAGTTAAGGAGTGTGTTAGTTAAGAGGTAGTTGAGGGGTGAGTTAGGTAAGAAGTAGTTGAGGGGTGAGTTAAGGGGTGAGTTAGGTAAGGGGTAGTTGAGGGGTGAGTTAGGTAAGAAGTAGTTGAGGGGTGAGTTAAGGGGTGAGTTAGGTAAGAGGTAGTTAAGGGGTGAGTTAGGTAATAGGTAGTGGAGGGGTGAGTTAAGGGGTGAGTTAGGTAATAGGTAGTGGAGGGGTGAGTTAAGGGGTGAGTTAGGTAAGAGGTAGTTGAGGGGTGAGTTATGTAAGAGGTAGTTGAGGGGTGGGTTAAGGGGTGAGTTAGGTAAGAGGTAGTTGAGGGGTGAGTTAAGGGGTGAGTTAGGTAAGAAGTAGTTGAGGGGTGGGTTAAGGGGTGAGTTAGGTAAGGGGTAGTTGAGGGGTGGGTTGAGGGGTGAGTTAGGTAAGAGGTCGTTGAGGGGTGAGTTAGGTAAGGGGTAGTTGAGGGGTGAGTTAAGGGGTGAGTTAAGTAAGAGGTAGTTGAGGGGTGAGTTAAGGAGTGTGTTAGTTAAGAGGTAGTTGAGGGGTGAGTTAGGTAAGAAGTAGTTGAGGGGTGAGTTAAGGGGTGAGTTAGGTAAGGGGTAGTTGAGGGGTGAGTTAGGTAAGAAGTAGTTGAGGGGTGAGTTAAGGGGTGAGTTAGGTAAGAGGTAGTTAAGGGGTGAGTTAGGTAAGAGGTAGTGGAGGGGTGAGTTAAGGGGTGAGTTAGGTAAGAGGTAGTGGAGGGGTGAGTTAAGGGGTGAGTTAGGTAAGAGGTAGTTGAGGGGTGAGTTATGTAAGAGGTAGTTGAGGGGTGGGTTAAGGGGTGAGTTAGGTAAGAGGTAGTTGAGGGGTGAGTTAAGGGGTGGGTTAGGTAAGAGGTAGTTGAGGGGTGAGTTGAGGGGTGAGTTAGGTAAGGGGTAGTTGAGGGGTGGGTTGAGGGCTCTTTACCGCCTCGATGCGCTGGGCCTCAGCCTTCAGCTTGGCCTCGTTCACCGCCGCCTCGCCCTGGATCCGGGCCGCCTCCGCCCGCGACTGGGCCTCCGCCTTCGCCGCCCCCGTACTCTCCACCGCCGCACTACACACACACACACACAGACACAGACACAGACACACAGACACAGACACAGACACAGACACACACACACAGACACAGACACAGACACAGACACAGACACAGACACACACAGAGACACAGACACAGACACAGACACAGACACACAGACACACACACACACACACACACACACACACACACACACACACACACACACACACACACACACACACACAGAGACACAGACACAGACACAGACACACACACACACACACACACAGAGACACAGACACAGACACAGACACAGACACACACACACACACACACACACAGAGACACAGACACAGACACAGACACAGACACACACACACACACACACAGAGACACAGACACAGACACAGACACAGACACACACACACACACACACACACACACACACACAGTTAGTTGACATTGTAACACACACACGCCTGGTGACCACCGTCCTCCTCCTCCTCCTCCTCCTCCACCACCGCGCTCTACCTCAGGGCCTCCAGCTCCAGCAGCTCCTTGCGGGCCCGCTCCGCCTCGGCCTGGTCCGTGATCTTCTGGCGCTCCAGCCGGCCGCGGGCCTCCTGCTCCAGGCGCTCCGCCTCGTGGCTGCGCACAGATCAGGTGGTCAGTCGTCGTGTTCTGTACCGCCGTGTGTGGCCAGTCTGTGTTTGTTAAGTTTAGTCATATTGTCGGTTAAAGTTTAGTATGAAGTCAGTATAAGTTATATTCTTAAGGTATTCTTAAGGTATTCTTAAGGTATTCTTAAGGTATTCTTAAGGGCGTCACTAGAGGTGCTGTTCCTCGGGGGTACCACTAGAGGGTGCTGTTCCTCGGGGGTGCCACTAGAGGGTGCTGTTCCTCGGGGGTACCACTAGAGGGTGCTGTTCCTCGGGGGCGCCACTAGAGGGTGCTGTTCCTCAGGGGTGCCACTAGAGGGTGCTGTTCCTCGGGGGTACCACTAGAGGTGCTGTTCCTCAGAGCGTCACTAGAGGTGCTGTTCCTCAGAGCGTCACTAGAGGGTGCTGTTCCTCGGGGGTACCACTAGAGGGTGCTGTTCCTCGGGGGTGCCACTAGAGGGTGCTGTTCCTCGGGGGTACCACTAGAGGGTGCTGTTCCTCGGGGGTACCACTAGAGGGTGCTGTTCCTCGGGGGCGCCACTAGAGGGTGCTGTTCCTCGGGGGCGCCACTAGAGGGTGCTGTTCCTCGGGGGCACCACTAGAGGGTGCTGTTCCTCGGGGGCGCCACTAGAGGGTGCTGTTCCTCGGGGATACCACTAGAGGGTGCTGTTCCTCGGGGGTGCCACTAGAGGGTGCTCACCGGGCCGCGGCCTCCTGGGAGTTGGTGGTGATCTCGATGGCCAGCTGGACGCTCTTCTGCAGGGCGTCGCGGGTGCGCTGGTCCACCGGCTCCACCGACTGGATGTCCACGCTGCTGATCACCAGCAGGTTCTGGGAGAAGCGCAGCGCGGAGCGGACCGCCAGCTTCTCGTCAAAACCGAACACGGCCGAGAAGATGATCCGGTTGGAGTTCTAACGGGGAAAGAAGAACGCACAAACCAGAGACCTTGTAGTGCTGACAGTCGTCTAGATCTAGCTTAATTAGAGTTTAATTGTAGTTATAATTGAGACAACTGTCAGAGACCGCGGTCTGACCTGTGAGACCGGTAGTCAGACAGACAGAACAGGTTATCAGACAGATCGGTGGTCAGACAGACAGGATGTCAGACAGACAGACAGACCTTGTGGAAGTCGTCAAACTGCACGGAGGCCACGGCGCCGCGGATGCGCGAGGCGATGGCTTTGGAGGCGTCGCCCACGAAGTCCGGGACGGAGAACAGCGCGGTGGCCTGGGACGCGTCCACGGGGGCCTTGACGTCGAAATGCCTGCGGAGAGAGAGAGAGAAGCAGTGAGCAGTGAGCCGCCGCCCACTCCGGGAACTCACCCGGTCACTCTCAGCCTCGTGTGTTCATGTGTTCAGCTCTCCGAACACACGGACCTCCTGAGGGGAGACGGGTCAAGAGGCTGCGCCAGAAACCAGGACGCAAACCAAAAGCCCAAAGGGCGGAGCTACGCCTCGTTCCCCCCGTTTATTTAAAAGGAGATATTTACCGAAACAAACACTCATCCAGCGAGGGGGATAAGACTTTGAGGAGGGATGGGGATGGCCAGTCTACGCACTGTTGTGTTGTGACTGGAAACCTTTACAGACCCCTTTTAAACAGTTAACCCACACTGGGCAAATTGATGCTCTCATAACACACTTAAAAGCACCGCCTACAACAGCATGATTGCTCGTTAATATGAAGCGAATGAAGATGAAGCACCCGGTTGACCACCCCCCCACCCCCCCCCCTCAGTACCAGTTGTAGGAGAGCTGCAGCTGCAGACGGGCGTGGTCGGCCGTCTCTATGGTGATGATGTCTGTGAAGAAGTCCGGTCCGAGCAGCAGGCATACGGCCTTGATGACGTTGGGCCTCTTGGGTTTGTCTCCGGACAGCGAGAGCACCGTGAACTGTTCGTCAGGCCCCAGCATCACCAGCTCGGGGCCAAACACCACCCTGCAACACACCACCACATTAACACCACAATGCACCACCCTGCAACACACCTCCCATTAACACCACAATGCACCACCCTGCAACACACCACCACATTAACACCACAATGCACCACCCTGCAACACACCACCCATTAACACCACAATACACCACCCTGCAACACACCACACCACCCATTAACACCACAATGCACCACCCTGCAACACACCACACCTCCCATTAACACCACAATGCACCACCCTGCAACACACCACACCTCCCATTAACACCACACCACACCTCCCATTAACACCAAAATGCACCACCCTGCAACACACCACACCACCCATTAACACCACAATGCACCACCCATTAACACCACAATACACCACCCTGCAACACACCACACCCACATTAACACCACAATGCACCACCCTGCAACACACCACCCATTAACACCACAATGCACCACCCTGCAACACACCACGCCTCCCATTAACACCACAATGCACCACCCTGCAACACACCACACCTCCCATTAACACCACAATGCACCACCCTGCAACACACCACCACATTAACACCACAATACACCACCCTGCAACACACCACACCTCCCATTAACACCACAATGCACCACCCTGCAACACACCTCCCATTAACACCACAATGCACCACCCTGCAACACACCACACCTCCCATTAACACCACAATGCACCACCCTGCAACACACCACACCTCCCCATTAACACCACAATGCACCACCCTGCAACACACCACACCACCCATTAACACCACAATGCACCACCCTGCAACACACCACCACATTAACACCACAATGCACCACCCTGCAACACACCACACCCACATTAACACCACAACACACCACCCTGCAACACACCACCCATTAACACCACAATGCACCACCCTGCAACACACCACCCATTAACACCACAATGCACCGACCACACCACCCATTAACACCACATTATAGAACCCAACAAATCCACACGTCAACATAGTTTGCCCAGCCCAGGTGGTTAAGCCCAGGTGGTTAAGCCCAGGCGGGTAAGCCCAGGCGGTTAAGCCCAGGCGGTTAAGCCCAGGCGGTTAAGCCCAGGCGGTTAAGCCCAGGCGGGTAAGCCCAGGCGGTTAAGCCCAGGCGGTTAAGCCCAGGCGGTTAAGCCCAGGCGGGTAAGCCCAGGTGGGTAAGCCCAGGTGGGTAAGCCCAGGCGGTTAAGCCCAGGCGGTTAAGCCCAGGCGGTTAAGCCCAGGCGGTTAAGCCCAGGCGGTTAAGCCCAGGCGGTTAAGCCCAGGCGGCGGCGGTACCTGGCCCTCTTCTCGCGGTAGTCGTAGACCTGCACGGCGGCGTTGTGGGGCACGCGGTACGACACCATGCGGGTGCGGTCGCGGGGCGCGGCGGCGGCGGCGGCGGCGGCGGAGCGGTCCGAGCGGTGGCTGAGCGGGTCGCGGGCGGAGGCCAGCAGCTCCTCCACGTTGGACGGCAGCTCCTTCTCCCACAGCTCCTCGTCCTGCGTCAGCATGTAGGTGTGGCCCACGACCGAGCGCACCTGGAGACACGGCACAGCTCGCCTAGTAACCAGTGGGACCAGTGTACCCAGTGTACCCAGTGTGACCAGTATACCCAGTAGGACCAGTGTGACCAGTGTACCCAGTGTGACCAGTGTGACCAGTATACCCAGTAGGACCAGTGTGACCAGTATACCCACTGTAACCAGTGTACCCAGTAGGACCAGTGTACCCAGTGTGACCAGTAGGACCAGTGTACCCAGTGTGACCAGTAGGACCAGTGTACCCAGTAGGACCAGTGTGACCAGTGTACCCAGTGTGACCAGTGTGACCAGTATACCCAGTAGGACCAGTGTGACCAGTATACCCACTGTGACCAGTGTACCCAGTAGGACCAGTGTACCCACTGTAACCAGTGTGACCAGTGTACCCAGTGTGACCAGTGTGACCAGTGTACCCACTGTAACCAGTGTAACCAGTGTACCCACTGTACCCACTGTACCCAGTGTGACCAGTATACCCACTGTGACCAGTGTACCCACTGTGACCAGTGTGACCAGTGTACCCAGTGTGACCAGTATACCCAGTGTGACCAGTGTACCCAGTGTGACCAGTATACCCACTGTGACCAGTATAACCAGTGTAACCAGTAGGACCAGTGTACCCAGTGTGACCAGTATACCCAGTGCACCAATAAACCCAATACACCCACTGTAACCAGTATACCCACTGTACCCACTGTAACCAGTATACCCACTGTAACCAGTATACCCACTGTACCCACTGTAACCAGTATACCCAGTGTATCCAGTACCGCCAGTGTCACTAGTCTATCAAGGACAACATAGCCTGTATAACTAACTGTATAACTATTGTAACCAGTACACCCAACCTAACCAGTACAACCAGCACAACAACAACAACAGCCCACCTTCCCGGTCTTGATGTCGCGGACGTACAGCCCCTCGTTCTCGTCCAATGGGATGGCCTGGCGCCGCACCATCACCTCCACCGTCACCGGGGGAACGTACTCTGCGGGCCCCCGCAGCATCCAGCGGTCGCCGGGACGACGGACCGTCTTGGAGCGCTTGGGCCTCTGGGGCTCGTCCTCCTGCTCCTCCTCCTGGGGGAGGCAGAGAGAGTGGGGGAGAGAGAGGAGGTGGGAGAGACAGGTTAGAGAGGCGATGCTCCGGTGGGGGGAGGGAGGCGCTGATGGGGGGAGGAGGAGGGGGGGGGAGGAGGGAGGAGGAGGCAACTGAGAAGAACGGATGAAGGGATGAAAGAAGGGGGTGGTGGTGGTGGAGGGGAGGGAGAGAGAGAGGGGTGAGAGAAGAGGGGAGGGAGAGAGAGAGAGGGGGAGGGAGGGAGGGAACCGGTTAGTGAGGAAAGAAAGGAGGGAAATGGGAGAAAGAAGCTGAAGCAAATCTCTGAAACACACTTTAGCATTCAGCGCGAGCTGGGCTAGCATTAGCTCGGATGGTTGACTTAAGCTAGGCTAGCGGTTTGTAGCTCGTCGATGTAAGGCTACGCGGCCAAGTTTGGTGGTTTAGTTAGCTGGTTGGTTCACCAAGCGGCTGGGCTAGGTGGTTTAACTAGGTGACCAAGCTAGGCTGATTTAGCTAGATTAAGCAGTTTAGCTAAGCAGTTATACTAGGCTATGATATGCTAGGTGGTTTAACTAGGCAATGCAAGGCTAGGTGTTTTAGCTAGGCTAGGCTAAGTGGTTAGCTATGCTAGGAAATGCCATTTAGCTATGCTAGGTTAAGTGGTTAGCTATGCTAGGCTAAGTGCTTTAGCAATGCTAGGCTAAGTGGTTATCTATGCTAGGCTAAGTGGTTTAGCTATGCTAGGCTAAGTGGTTAGCTATGCTAGGCTAAGTGCTTTAGCAATGCTAGGCTAAGTGGTTAGCTATGCTAGGCTAAGTGGTTATCTATGCTAGGCTAAGTGGTTTAGCTATGCTAGGCTAAGTGCTTTAGCTATGCTAGGCTAAGTGGTTTAGCTATGCTAGGCTAAGCGCTTTAGCTATGCTAGGCTAGGCTCACCTGGTCCGTGTCCTGGAAGGTCTCCACGGCGCGGAGCACCAGCCCCTCGTCCTCAGACAGGATGTAGACGTCCTGGATGCCGTCCTCCAGACACTCCCCGGGCGCAGGAAGAAGGAGCGCTCGCCCTGCAGGAGAGAGGAGAGGAGAGGAGGAGAGGAGGAGAGGAGAGGAGAGAGGA